>NC_092229.1:55386430-55503930 GCF_036320965.1 Panulirus ornatus | reverse complement strand
ACCAGCTGCCCCTCTCAGCACATTAACATCCAAAAGTCCCTCTTATACACACTTATTAATTAACATGTAATCAAATAATGCCCATTGACCATCTCTCCTACTCACATATGTATACTTATGTATATCTCTCTTTTTAAACCAGGTATTCTGTTACCAGTCTTTTTTCAGCACACAAATCCACAAGCTCTTCACCATTTCCATTCACAACACTGAATACTCCATGTATGCCAATTATATCCTCAAATGCAACATTACTCACCTTCACATTTAAATCACCTATCACTAATACCTGGTCTCATGCACCGAAGCTCCTGACACATTTACTCAGCTGCTCCCCAAAAACTTGCCTCATGATCTACCAGGTGCATAAGCAGTAATCACCCATCTCCCCATCCCTAGCCTGAGCTAGGTACCCATTTAATCAACCAACCCTTGGGGGGAGGATGAACAGTTGGGTTGACTGTGGACCAACTGCCACAACCAGGATTCAACCCTATGTGCTCAACCCTGGGTGGCCCATAAATGCATCATTATCAGGAATGCTAACTGCTACACCATGGGAGTCCATCCTCAACTCCCACATCATTAAGCACCTCAAAAATCACGGTCTTCCCTCTTATCACCAGTATGGCTTCCATAAGGCAAGATTCACTGGTGGTATTCTTTTCTACCTTACTAATGTCTGGTCATCATCCCTGAAAGATTTGGGGGAATTTTATGTAGTTGCCCTTGACATATCTAAGGCATTTGACAGGGTGTGGCATTGGGGTCTCATCTCTAAATTTCCCTCTTTTGGCTTGCCTCCTTCACTATGCTCCTTCATATCTAGCTTCCTCTCTGACCAATCTGTCTCTGTGGTTGTTAATGGATCCCCCCTTTTCTCCATCAACAGGAGTGCTCCTCAAGGTTCTGTCCTGTCCCATGTGTTTTTATTCTTCAAAAAGCATAAGCCTTTTTCATTCAGTATGATGTATATGTGATGCCACACTTCAGTATCTCACCAGAATGGTTCTAGCATTAGAGAATATGTCACTGTTATTGAGAATATAGTGTATGTCACAGGTACTTAATGTGTTATTTGATTAGTGGTTTTATTTTACAGATAAAAGGCATGACTTGCTCATCCTGTGTATATGCCATTGAGTCCAATGTAAGAAAGTTGAAAGGTTTGAAATCAGCAGTTGTGGCTTTAGCAACTGAGCGGGGCAAGTTTCATTTTGATCCTGCAGTAACTGGTCCTCGAGATATTATTGACTGCATTAATGTGAGTTAGTACCTTCTGTTGCATTTTTTGTCATCTTATTCATCAAGATAAAGATGGTTTTGTCCAAAACACCTGTTATTCTTTCATTTATATTTTGAAATATTTGCTTTCATAATTTGGTAATTTCATTTGCATACTCTGTTTGAAAGTACCTACTGAGTATTAACTTTTTGCAGAATCTTGGCTTCCATGCCACCCTTTACACAAGTGGGATGAATAAAAGCAACTATCTGGATCATAAAAAAGAAATTCGTAAATGGAGAAACTCGTTTATTGTATCTCTTCTCTTTGGTAAGTTGTTTGACCAGTATAGTTATTTGAATAACTGTGAAGGTGTTAACAATAATGAATTTGAATAGTAAGTGTTCTGTTTTGAAAGTTATGATATTTTTGCATGAAGAAATAATCCAAAAAGGCATTATTGGCTTGAAGCTTATATGCTTACTGGCAAGTAAAATGGAGGAGAGGTTTAGGTTTTTGATTACTGGTGTGAAAAGTTTCTCTCATGCATTCGACAATGAAGGATACCTGTAGGGTAGTCTGCTCCATTGAAGGTAGCTGGACCAAGACTGAAGCATGCACTTCTTAGTGAAAGGAAAGTACTGATAATAGGGATTTCAGTTATGAATAGGTAAAAGTCTTCAGTGCAGGTAACATCATCTACCCTGGGGTACTTTGGAAAGCAAAAACATTTACAGTTTGAAGAGTTTCTGACAAAATGGTCATAAGCCATAGCCACATTCTACTTCATTTGCTAATGATGAACTGAGTTGTGGATTCCATTTAATTTGCCATTAGTTATCTACTTGGATTATTAAGATGAAGGTTAGGCTAGCCAAATGTTGAGTAAAGAGTTTGTTTACTATAGGGTGGTTCAGCCCAGTGAAATGTCTTAGGCTGTTTGATTCCAAAGAGAAATTATCTGTTGGTTATTCACCCTTCCTGTGATGACACAGTCCATAGCTGATCACTGTTTCATGTTCAGGTTACTTGTACATTGGTTCTCACAGTAACATGAATCATGTTAACAATTTCTGAATGATGCAACACTTACACTTATTCCCTTTGTTATACCTAATGCTGTTTATTCCTGATACACTGTGCTATACATTAGTGCATTTCATATTCTCACCTGAGCCATTCAGCATGGATCATGTTACCTCAGTTTTTCTCTGCTACCTTGGAAAACTCTTGATTTGTCTCATATATTGCACATATCATATGATGCATTACAGAGTGAATGAAAATACAAAGGGTTTTTAGTTATAGCTGTGTACTAGCATTTAGGGACTCTGTTATAGCTATATGAATTGTGTAATTTTGAAATGATTTAGTTGGCAATCATTCCAAACACAGTTCTGCTCTAATCCCGAAAGCATATTGTGCCTTTCTAAATGTATTATAAAAGAGCTTATTGTCCTTAGCTCCAAGGTGAAAGGTCACTCAACTTTATTTCTTATTCAAAATTCCTGATAGTACCCACACTAGATTCAACTGAGCCTATTGAATTAGCAATGTGAAGTACATAATCATAATTCATAATGCATTTAAGTACATTTGAGTTCACCTCTGAAGTAATGATTTTTGTAGCACAAGTGAAAGGCTATTTTTTTGCTTAAGGATGAATAAGGTGAATTATGATGCTAGTTATTTATTACTGTGTAATGAATCATAATTACTTCACAGTAGCTCTTATTTACACAAAACATTTATTTAAACATTGTATTGTATAAGATGTATGAATGACCACCATTTTATGGAGAAGCTTTAATTTCCACCATTTAACAGAATATTGAAATACTGTATTCATTTTCTACTTTCAAGAGGTGACAGATTACATGCCTTCACTATCAGTAAACCACACAGCATTCAGCAGCCCAGTTTGTCACATGATAACTGCAATTACTGCAGTGTTGTTAGCACCCCTGTGATGGGTTTTTGTGATGTATAGTTGTGAGAAAATTTTAAAATCTTCAGCTTCTGTTGGGCCAAGTGCAAATTAGTTGATGCTTCTTTATTACTTTTAGGCATTTTGAGATATTCACCCCCAAATTTATATTATCTTGGATAACAAGGTATAATTAGGTATGCCTACATTATTTTATGCATAAGGACAAATTTTCTTCACTTAGTGCAACTGAAGAGAAGTTTCAAGAAGTAGACATTCAAAATCGGTTTATTTTTGTCAACATGTATAATAAATGAATTAATGGATAGATAAAAAAAAGTTTATTGGATTTAAGCAGTCATTTGGCTTAAAATATATAGTTTGGGTAGTACTGATATAATAGAACTGGGAGGTCATGATATTAACTGGTTAACATCATAAAAGAGAGGAAGATCATGGTGAGCTGGATATTTCGACAATTTAGATAAGCATGTGTGTAAGCTTCTGTCTCTCTCTATCTGTGTATCTATATCTCTGATGCCCTTTCTCTTTGGGAACTCCCTGAGTCTCCCTCAGTGGCATGGCCCTGGCAAAAGAGTCCCCTTAAGTGGTGAACTCCAGTGTTGCTTCTTAGCCTTTAGTGCCTTAACAGGCTGCTGACAGAGGATAACTTGAGCACAGTGTTTGCAGAAGCTCCTACCAAATGTTCCTACTTGTTACTTCTGCCTAATGTTCCTTCCTAGTGCTTCAACCAGCTACTTCTACCTAATACTCCCACTAATGTTTCTACCTAATACTCCTGTCTAATGTTATTACCTACTATTTCTGTCTGTTGCTTCTACCATTTTGCCAGAAGGCAGGGCTAGCACATGGTGCTTACTGCCGGGAAATTTTGAGTTATGAAAAATGAGATGGAAGAATTCAATGTTGTCAAGTTTTATGTGTGACAAGAAGATATTGTATTTTTGTGGACAGACTGCCAACATTCAACGTATGGTTGAAGCAGAAAGAAAAGACATGGAAGAGGAGTGCAGCTCGACAACCACATAAGTAATGGCTCACTACACTGCCATCACTAACCCCTATGATACCCAGGAGGGTAATACTGGCAATATACCTCTATGGTCAGTGTCTGCCAGCCATTTACTACCTACTGTGTAAGTAAGGTGAATTTAAATAATCAGGGTGGCAGATATACAGGAATGTTTATTTAGTAAATACTGTGGTTTATACGTTATGTGCCTAGTTGAACATATGAAGAAATGGCCACATTCACTCTCATCCACTATCCAGCTATCATATATAATGCATTGAAGCCATAGCCCACCTATCCATAATCAGGCCTCCTTGTGTATTTAAGGTGGCTTTTTTTACCCATCTCTCTCTTTTTTTTTTTTTTTTTTTTTTTTTTTTTTTTTTTTTTTTATACTTTGTCGCTGTCTCCCGCGTTTGCGAGGTAGCGCAAGGAAACAGACGAAAGAAATGGCCCAACCCCCCCCCCCCATACACATGTACATACACACGTCCACACACGCAAATATACATACCTACACAGCTTTCCATGGTTTACCCCAGACGCTTCACATGCCTTGATTCAATCCACTGACAGCACGTCAACCCCTGTATACCACATGACTCCAATTCACTCTATTCCTTGCCCTCCTTTCACCCTCCTGCATGTTCAGGCCCCGGTCACACAAAATCTTTTTCACTCCATCTTTCCACCTCCAATTTGGTCTCCCTCTTCTCCTCGTTCCCTCCACCTCCGACACATATATCCTCTTGGTCAATCTCTCCTCACTCATTCTCTCCATGTGCCCAAACCATTTCAAAACACCCTCTTCTGCTCTCTCAACCACGCTCTTTTTATTTCCACACATCTCTCTTACCCTTACGTTACTTACTCGATCAAACCACCTCACACCACACATTGTCCTCAAACATCTCATTTCCAGCACATCCATCCTCCTGCGCACATCTCTATCCATAGCCCACGCCTCGCAACCATACAACATTGTTGGAACCACTATTCCCTCAAACATACCCATTTTTGCTTTCCGAGATAATGTTCTCGACTTCCACACATTTTTCAAGGCTCCCAAAATTTTCGCCCCCTCCCCCACCCTATGATCCACTTCCGCTTCCATGGTTCCATCCGCTGACAGATCCACTCCCAGATATCTAAAACACTTCACTTCCTCCAGTTTTTCTCCATTCAAACTCACCTCCCAATTGACTTGACCCTCACCCCTACTGTACCTAATAACCTTGCTCTTATTCACATTTACTCTCAACTTTCTTCTTCCACACACTTTACCAAACTCAGTCACCAGCTTCTGCAGTTTCTCACATGAATCAGCCACCAGCGCTGTATCATCAGCGAACAACAACTGACTCACTTCCCAAGCTCTCTCATCCCCAACAGACTTCATACTTGCCCCTCTTTCCAGGACTCTTGCATTTACCTCCCTTACAACCCCATCCATAAACAAATTAAACAACCATGGAGACATCACACACCCCTGCCGCAAACCTACATTCACTGAGAACCAATCACTTTCCTCTCTTCCTACACGTACACATGCCTTACATCCTCGATAAAAACTTTTCACTGCTTCTAACAACTTGCCTCCAACACCATATATTCTTAATACCTTCCACAGAGCATCTCTATCAACTCTATCATATGCCTTCTCCAGATCCATAAATGCTACATACAAATCCATTTGCTTTTCTAAGTATTTCTCACATACATTCTTCAAAGCAAACACCTGATCCACACATCCTCTACCACTTCTGAAACCGCACTGCTCTTCCCCAATCTGATGCTCTGTATATGCCTTCACCCTCTCAATCAATACCCTCCCATATAATTTACCAGGAATACTCAACAAACTTATACCTCTGTAATTTGAGCACTCACTCTTATCCCCTTTGCCTTTGTACAATGGCACTATGCACGCATTCCGCCAATCCTCAGGCACCTCACCATGAGTCATACATACATTAAATAACCTTACCAACCAGTCAACAATACAGTCACCCCCTTTTTTAATAAATTCCACTGCAATACCATCCAAACCTGCTGCCTTGCCGGCTTTCATCTTCCGCAAAGCTTTTACTACCTCTTCTCTGTTTACCAAATCAATTTCCCTAACCCTCTCACTTTGCACACCACCTCGACCAAAACACCCTATATCTGCCACTCTGTCATCAGACACATTCAACAAACCTTCAAAATACTCATTCCATCTCCTTCTCACATCATCGCTACTTGTTATCACCTCCCCATTTACGCCCTTCACTGAAGTTCCCATTTGCTCCCTTGTCTTACGCACCCTATTTACCTCCTTCCAGAACATCTTTTTATTCTCCCTAAAATTTACTGATAGTCTCTCACCCCAACTCTCATTTGCCCTTTTTTTCACCTCTTGCACCTTTCTCTTGACCTCCTGTCTCTTTCTTTTATACTTCTCCCACTCAATTCTCTCTTGATAAGCCATATTCATCAAGAAGATAAAGAGTGTAGCAAAACCAAGTTATTATTGAGGTAATGTCTGGATGAAAGCAGAATTGCATACATTTACAAAATGGCATACTTAACACCGATATGCAAAGGAGGATCTAAGCTAATACCAAAACAGTACATGTAATAAAAGTCTTTGTGAAGTGGTAAAAGGATGTATGATAGAATATCTAATCAAAAACAGCTACATAAATGAAGGCCAACATGGATATGTACCAAGAAAAATTATGCTAACTTGATTATTAGCACATTATAATGACATACATTATTAGGTACAGTAGGGTTGAGGGTCAAGTCAATTGGGAGGTTTGAATGGAGAAAAACTGGAGGAAGTGAAGTGTTTTAGATATCTGGGAGTGGATTTGGCAGCGGATGGAACCATGGAAGTGGAAGTGAATCATAGGGTAGGGGAGGGAGCGAAAATTCTGGGAGCCTTGAAGAATGTGTGGAAGTCGAGAACATTATCCTGGAAAGCAAAAATGGGTATGTTTGAAGGAATAGTGGTTCCAACAATGTTGTATGGTTGCGAGGCGTGGGCTATGGATAGAGTTGTGCGCAGGAGGGTGGATGTGCTGGAAATGAGATGTTTGAGGACAATATGTGATGTGAGGTGGTTTGATCGAGTAAGTAATAATAGGGTAAGAGAGATGTGTGGTAATGAAAAGAGTGTGGTTGAGAGAGCAGAAGAGGGTGTTTTGAGATGGTTTGGGCACATGGTGAGTGAGGAAAGATTGACCAAGAGGATATATGTGTCAGAGGTGGAGGGAATGAGGAGAAGTGGGAGACCAAAGTGGAGGTGGAAAGTTGGAGTGAAAAAGATTTTGAGTGATCGGGGCCTGAACATGCAGGAGGGTGAAAGGTGTGCAAGGAATAGAGCGAATTGGAACGATGTGGTATACTGGGGTTGACGTGCTGTCAATAGATTGAACCAGGGCATGTGAAGCATCTGGGGTAAACCATGGAAAGTTCTGTGGGGCTTGGATGTTGAAAGGGAGCTGTGGTTTCGGTGCATTATTACATGACAGCTAGAGACTGAGTGTGAACAAATGGGGCCTTTATTGTCTTTTCCTAGCACTACCTCGCACACATGAGGGGGGAGGGAGTTGTTATTTCATGTGTGGCGAGGTGGTGATGGGAATGAATAAAGGCAGACAGTATGAATTATGTACATGTGTATGTATGTATATGTCTGTGTGTGTATATATGTATACGTTGAGATGTATAGGTATGTATATTTGCGTGTGTGGACGTGTATGTGGGTGGGTTGGGCCATTCTTTCGTCTGTTTCCTTGCGCTACCTCGCTAACGCGGGAGACAACGACAAAGCAAAATAGATAAATATAAATAAATATGAATATTTAATACAAGGAAAGAGAATGGACGCTTTTTGGTTTGCTAAAACTTTTAACAAAGGAAACCACTGAATTTTACCAGAAAATGTAGCAAAGCAGAACATTAAAGATACAATAGGAAGATGGATTCAAGAGTTTCTAACATAAAGTTCAAAGGAATTGCATACAGCACCATTTCTAAGGGAGACTTATCATGGCTACTACAAGGAATGGTGTTTGTCTCAGTAGTCTTATTATAATCATATCAGACATTAACAGTGAAGTAAAGGAAAGCATAGTAAGGAGCTTCATTGATTGCATAATGGTAAACAATATGAGGATCAAAAGGAGATGCAAAAAGCCTTGGACATGATATACATATCTTCAGAAATTAACCTGATGGAATTCATTGAAGATACATATGAGCAAATTAGTTATGGAACTTTCGTAGAAGAATACATTGGTAATACCATATAAAGGCCTACCAGAGAAAGTGGTAGAAAGTGAAACAAATGTAAAAGATTTGGGTGTGATCATAAATGAGAAGCTACTGTAGAATTCAGAGAACACATTGGGAAGTTCGCACACTTGAGCCAAGTAAGGAGTGGTATTATTCTAAAAACTTATGCTGCTGTAGTCTATGGTCACCAGCAAAACAAACAGAAATAGAAAAATATGAATTTAGAAGCCCCATCTGTGGGGAGGGAATGAAACATATGGACAACCATGAAAGGCTGAAGGAATTGGAATTCTGTAGCTTAGAAAGAAGAAAAGATACCTGTATATGATAGTCTGTGAGTGGAAGCAAATTGAATGTGTAGAGGAAGATATATTGAACCTGAAAGCCTCTCATCAAGGAATGTAGTGTTATTAAATCTTCTGGAATACCATGAAACATGGTATTCCATGGCATTCATGAGTCAGACAAAATTGCATGAAAGCCCAACCATGATGCTAGAGTGACTATTCAGTATACTACCAGGAAAAATAAGAAATGCATGAAACAACAACAGAAACACATATGAGAAAACTTGACATATGGTTGAAACTGTTCCCAAATGAATCAAGATAGAAATGCAGGTGGCAGCCAAGAGGAACAGTATTATTCATCAAGTAAGACATGTGTACATGCTTACCAGATATTTTAGCAAAATCTTGTAGGTATCAGTTGGTAGTTAGGTGGAATTAAAAGCCTTCTGTCCCTTAAATTCTTCAGTTGTTACCTTTCTTCAACCATTCCACAGTGTTTACTGTGATGTTGCTGGTCTTTCTCTATTCCGTAAGTATTATATCAGCCACTGCTATCCTGGGCTGTCTGCAAGTGTTTATTCCAACAAAGCTTGGACTTGTCCTATCTTCAGACTTATTCAAGTATTGATTGTTGTATTGATACCATTTTCTGTATTTCAAGAGTGAAACTGTGTACTAAATTGTGTTGTAGATACTGGGGGAGAAAGACTGGAGGAGGTGACAGTATTTCAGTCTTTGGTAGCTATTTTGGGTAAGTTTGGTGATATGGGAGGAGAGATACAGGAGAGAGCAGGACAGGATATGAGAATAGAGGTATAACTATGGAAGCGATGAAAGGATCTAGGGAGAGCATAATTCTCCCAACCCTGATCTGTGCAGCTAAAACATGGAAATAGAATGTGGCATTGAGGTCAGGCATCCAGGCTGTGGAAACGAACTCTTTGATAACTGTTTCTTTCCCTACATCTTGAAGGTTTGGAACTCTGTGTATTCCTGTCTTTCCCAATAAGTATGACCTGGCACTTTATAAGAGACAGGTTTTTTTTTTTTCACTTCCTCCAAAATTCATAAATACTTTTCCTTGTCTCTTTCATTTACCTCTTTACATTTCAATTTAAGCCCAGCCCTGATGTACACTTTTGTCCAAGACTGGAGCTTCCCAATTTAGAAAAAGATTAGAGCAGCATGTGGTATGATTAGATAGAATGAGAAAAGAATGAGGGGGTGTGTGAGAGATTTGGTATGGCAAGGAATGCAAAGAGAATAAATTTTGGAGTGGTAAAGTGGGTGAAGCGTAATACTTTGAGGTGGTTTGGGCATGTAGAAAGAATGCAAGACGAGGAGTTTAGGAGAGTGTATGATAGTACACTTAAAGCAGAAATAGGGAAATGGAATGAAAGAGTACTTGAGGGAGAGAAATGGTGGAAGAATGTGTGGAATGGTGTATGCAAAGGAGGTATTTAAGGACAGGGATAAGTGGAGATTCTTTTACTGTGGCCCAAACCCTTGATGGAGGTTCTTGGAGGAATGGTTCCATTGACGTGCTGTCATTGGACTGAACCAGGGCATGTGAAGTGTCAGGGGTAAACAATGGAAAGGTCTGTTGGGCTGGGATGTGGATAGGGAGCTGTGGTTTCGGTGCATTACACATGACAGCTAGAGACTGAGTGTGAATGAATTTGGCCTTTTTTGTGTGCTTTCATGGCACTACCTTGCTGAAGTGGGGGTTAGTGATGCTATTTCCTGTGTGGCCGGGTAGCAACAGGAATGGATGAAGGCAAGCAACTATGAATGTGTATATGTGTCAATCTTTGGGTGGGGAGAGGGCGAAAGTTCTGGGAGCTTTGAAGAATGTGTGGAAGTCAAAAACATTATCTCAGAAAGCAAAAATGGGTATGTTTGAAGGAATAGTGGTTCCAACAATGTTATATGGTTGCGAGGCATGGGCTATGGATAGAGATGTGCGGAGGAGGGTGGATGTGCTGAAAATGAGATGTTTGAGGACAATATGTGGTGTGAGGTGGTTTGATCGAGTAAGTGATAATAGGGTAAGAGAGATGTGTGGTAATAAAAAGAGTGTTGTTTAGAAAGCATAACAGAATGTTTTGAATTGCTTTGGTCACATGGAGAGAATGAGTGAGGAAAGATTAACCAAGAGGATATGTGTGTCAGAGGTGGAGGGAGCGAGGAGAAGTGGGAGACCAAATTGGAGATGGAAAGATGGAGTGAAAATGATTTTGAGTGATCAGGGCCTGAACATGCAGGAGGGTGAAAGGCGTGCAAGGAATAGAGTGAATTGGAACGATGTGGTATACCGGGGTCGACGTGCTGTCAATGGATTGAACCAGGGCATATGAAGCGTCTGAGGTAAACGATGTAAAGTTCTGTGGGGCCTGGATGTGGAAAGGGAGCTGTGGTTTCGGTGCATTATTTCATGACAGCTAGAGACTGAGTGTGAACGAATGTGGCTTTTGTTGTATTTTCCTAGCGCTACCTCGCACACATGCGGGGGGAGGGGGTTGTTATTTCATGTGTGGCGAGATGGCGATGGGAATGAATAAAGGCAGACAGTATGAATTGTGTCCATGTGTATATATGTATATGTCTGTTTGCGTATATATATATATGTATATATATATGTATATGAAAGAAGAAAGTTAAGAGTAAATGTGAATAAGAGCAAGGTTATTAGGTACAGTAGGGTTGAGGGTCAAGTCAATTGGGAGGTGAGTTTGAATGGAGAAAAACTGGAGGAAGTGAAGTGTTTTAGATATCTGGGAGTGGATCTGGCAGCGGATGGAACCATGGAAGCGGAAGTGGATCATAGGGTGGGGGAGGGGGCGAAAATTCTGGGAGCCTTGAAGAATGTGTGGAAGTCGAGAACATTATCTCGGAAAGCAAAATGGGTATGTTTGAAGGAATAGTGGTTCCAACAATGTTGTATGGTTGCGAGGCATGGGCTATGGATAGAGTGGTGCGCAGGAGGATGGATGTGCTGGAAATGAGATGTTTGAGGACAATGTGTGGTGTGAGGTGGTTTGATCGAGTAAGTAACGTAAAGGTAAGAGAGATGTGTGGAAATAAAAAGAGCGTGGTTGAGAGAGCAGAAGAGGGTGTTTTGAAATGGTTTGGTCACATGGAGAGAATGAGTGAGGAAAGATTGACCAAGAGGATATATGTGTCGGAGGTGGAGGGAACGAGGAGAAGAGGGAGACCAAATTGGAGGTGGAAAGATGGAGCGAAGAAGATTTTGTGTGATCGGGGCCTGAACATGCAGGAGGATGAAAGGAGGGCAAGGAATAGAGTGAATTGGAGCGATGTGGTATACCGGGGTTGATGTGCTGTCAGTGGATTGAATCAGGGCATGTGAAGCGTCTGGGATAAACCATGGAAAGCTGTGTAGGTATGTATATTTGCGTGTGTGGACGTATGTATATACATGTGTATGGGGGTGGGTTGGGCCATTTCTTTCGTCTGTTTCCTTGCGCTACCTCGCAGACGCGGGAGACAGCGGCAAAAAAAAAAAAAAAAAGAAAAAAAAATATATATATACCTACCTCATGTATCCAAGATATGGTTGTACTTTGTGTAATGAAGACAAATTGAGAAACATCATAAGCCAATATTTCCAGTTTCATTTTAAGAGAAGTGGTCCAGGCAGTAGGATACAGTGGTTAAATTGATGAAAACTACTATTGACGTTTGTGTAAATAAATTATACATTTCCCTTTTCCATAGCCAGAGGCTGAACCATTATGTGACATTTATTTTTCAGTTCATTTCAAGCTAGAAGTTTCAGTTTTCTAAATTATTTCTTACATTTTTCATATGTATATATATGTATGTGTGTGTGTATGTATATATATATATATTATCCCTGGGGATAGGGGTGAAAGAATACTTCCCACGCATTCCTCACGTGTCGTAGAAGGCGACTAGAGGGGACGGGAGCAGGGGGCCAGAAATCCTCCCCTCCTTGTATTTTTAACTTTCTAAAAAAATGGGAAACAGAAGGAGTCACGCGGGGAGTGCTCATCCTCTTCGTATACTCAGATTGGGGTGTCTAAATGTGTGTGGATGTAACCAAGATGTGAAGAAAGGAGAGATAGGTAGTATGTTTGAGGAAGGGAACCTGGATGTTTTGGCTCTGTGTGAAACGAAGCTCAAGGGTAAAGGGGAAGAGTGGTTTGGGAATGTCTTGGGAGTAAAGTCAGGGGTTAGTGAGAGGACAAGAGCAAGGGAAGGAGTAGCAGTACTCCTGAAACAGGAGTTGTGGGAGTATGTGATAGAGTGTAAGAAAGTAAACTCTGGATTAATATGGGTAAAACTGAAAGTTGTTGGAGAGAGATGGGTGATTATTGGTGCATATGCACCTGGGCATGAGAAGAAAGATCATGAGAGGCAAGTGTTTTGGGAGCAGCTGAATGAGTGTGTTAGTGGTTTTGATGCATGCGACCGGGTTATAGTGATGGGTGATTTGAATGCAAAGGTGAGTAATGTGGCAGTTGAGGGAATAATTGGTATACATGGGGTGTTCAGTGTTGTAAATGGAAATGGTGAAGAGCTTGTAGATTTATGTGCTGAAAAAGGACTGGTGATAGGGAATACCTGGTTTAAAAAGAGAGATATACATAAGTATACGTATGTAAGTAGGAGAGATGGCCAGAGAGCGTTATTGGATTACGTGTTAATTGACAGGCGCGCGAAGGAGAGACTTTTGGATGTAAATGTGCTGAGAGGTGCAACTGGAGGGATGTCTGATCATTATCTTGTGGATGCTAAGGTGAAGATTTGTATGGATTTTCAGAAAAGAAGGGTGAATGTTGGGTGAAGAGGGTGGTGAGAGTAAGTGAGCTTGGGAAGGAGACTTGTGTGAGGAAGTACCAGGAGAGACTGAGTACAGAATGGAAAAAAGTGAGAACAATGGAAGTAAGGGGAGTGGGGGAGGAATGGGATGTATTTAGGGAATCAGTGATGGATTGCGCAAAATATGCCTGTGGCATGAGAAGCGTGGGAGGTGGGTTGATTAGAAAGGGTAGTGAGTGGTGGGATGAAGAAGTAAGATTATTAGTGAAAGAGAAGAGAGAGGCATTTGGACGATTTTTGCAGGGAAAAAATGCAATTGAGTGGGAGATGTATAAAAGAAAGAGACAGGAGGTCAAGAGAAAGGTGCAAGAGGTGAAAAAGAGGGCAAATGAGAGTTGGGGTGAGAGAGTATCATTAAATTTTTGGGAGAATAAAAAGATGTTCTGGAAGGAGGTAAATAAAGTGCGTAAGACAAGGGAGCAAATGGGAACTTCAGTGAAGGGCGCTAATGGGGAGGTGATAACAAGTAGTGGTGATGTGAGAAGGAGATGGAGTGAGTATTTTGAAGGTTTGTTGAATGTGTTTGATGATAGAGTGGCAGATATAGGGTGTCTTGGTCGAGGTGGTGTGCAAAGTGAGAGGGTTAGGGAAAATGATTTGGTAAACAGAGAAGAGGTAGTAAAAGCTTTGCGGAAGATGAAAGCCGGCAAGGCAGCAGGTTTGGATGGTATTGCAGTGGAATTTATTAAAAAAGAGGGTGACTGTATTGTTGACTGGTTGGTAAGGTTATTTAATGTATGTATGACTCATGGTGAGGTGCCGGAGGATTGGCGGACTGCGTGCATAGTGCCATTGTACAAAGGCAAAGGGGATAAGAGTGAGTGCTCAGATTACAGACGTATAAGTTTGTTGAGTATTCCTGGTAAATTATATGGGAGGGTATTGATTGAGAGGGTGAAGGCATGTACAGAGCATCAGATTGGGGAAGAGCAGTGTGGTTTCAGAAGTGGTAAATGATGTGTGGATCAGGTGTTTGCTTTGAAGAATGTATGTGAGAAATACTTAGAAAAGCAAATGGATTTGTATGTAGCATTTATGGATCTGGAGAAGGCATTTGATAAAGTTAATAGAGAAGCTCTGTGGAAGGTATTAAGAATATATGGTGTGGGAGGCAAGTTGTTAGAAGCAGTGAAAAGTTTTTATCGAGGATGTAAGGCATGTGTACGTGTAGGAAGAGAGGAAAGTGATTGGTTCTCAGTGAATGTTGGTTTGCGGCAGGGGTGTTTGATGTCTCCATGGTTGTTTAATTTGTTTATGGATGGGGTTGTTAGGGAGGTGAATGCAAGAGTTTTGGAAAGAGGGGCAAGTATGAAGTCTGTTGTGGATGAGAGAGCTTGTGAAGTGAGTCAGTTGTTGTTCGCTGATGATACAGCGCTGGTGGCTGATTCATGTGAGAAACTGCAGAAGCTGGTGACTGAGTTTGGTAAAGTATGTGAAAGAAGAAAGTTAAGAGTAAATGTGAATAAGAGCAAGGTTATTAGGTACAGTAGGGTTGAGGGTCAAGTCAATTGGGAGGTAAGTTTAAATGGAGAAAATCTGGGAGTGGATCTGGCAGCGGATGGAACCATGGAAGCGGAAGTGAATCATAGGGTGGGGGAGGGGACGAAAATCCTGGGAGCATTGAAGAATGTGTGGAAGTCGAGAACATTATCTCGGAAAGCAAAAATGGGTATGTTTGAAGGAATAGTGGTTCCAGCAATGTTGTATGGTTGTGAGGTGTGGGCTATGGATAGAGTTGTGCGCAGGAGGGTGGATGTGCTGGAAATGAGATGTTTGAGGACAATGTGTGGTGTGAGGTGGTTTGATCGAGTAAGTAATGTAAGGATAAGAGAGATGTGTGGAAATAAAAAGAGCGTGGTTGAGAGAGCAGAAGAGGGTGTTTTGAAATGGTTTGGGCACATGGAGAGAATGAGTGAGGAAAGATTGACCAAGAGGATATATGTGTCGGAGGTGGAGGGAACGAGGAGGAGTGGGAGACCTAATTGGAGGTGGAAAGATGGAGTGAAAAAGATTTTGAGTGATCGGGGCCTGAACATGCAGGAGGGTGAAAGGCAGGCAAGGAATAGAGTGAATTGGATCGATGTGGTATTCCGGGGTTGACGTGCTGTCAGTGGATTGAATCAGGGCATGTGAAGCGTCTGGGGTAAACCATGGAAAGTTGTGTGGGGCCTGGATGTGGAAAGGGAGCTGTGGTTTCGGGCATTATTGCATGACAGCTGGAGACTGAGTGTGAACGAATGGGGCCTTTATTATCTTTTCCTAGCACTACCTCACACACATGAGGGGGGAGGGGGTTGTTATCTCATTAGTGGCGAGGTGGCGATGGGAATGAATAAAGGCAGATGTATGTGTCTGTGTGTGTATATATATGTGTACATTGAGATGTATGGGTGTGTATGTTTGCGTGTGTGGACGTGTGTGTATATACATGTGTATGGGGGTGGGTTGGGCCATTTTCTTTCTTCTGCTTCCTTGCGCTACCTCGCAAATGCGGGAGACAGCGACAAAGCAAAATAAAAAAAAATAGATATATATATATATTTTTTTTTTTTTTTTTTTTTTTTTTTTTTTTAATACTTTGTCGCTGTCTCCCGCGTTTGCGAGGTAGCGCAAGGAAACAGACGAAAGAAATGGCCCAACCCCCCCCCATACACATGTACATACACACGTCCACACACGCAAATATACATACCTACACAGCTTTCCATGGTTTACCCCAGACGCTTCACATGCCTTGCTTCAATCCACTGACAGCACGTCAACCCCTGTATACCACATGACTCCAATTCACTCTATTTCTTGCCCTCCTTTCACCCTCCTGCATGTTCAGGCCCCGATCACACAAAATCTTTTTCACTCCATCTTTCCACCTCCAATTTGGTCTCCCTCTTCTCCTCGTTCCCTCCACCTCCGACACATATATCCTCTTGGTCAATCTCTCCTCACTCATTCTCTCCATGTGCCCAAACCATTTCAAAACACCCTCTTCTGCTCTCTCAACCACGCTCTTTTTATTTCCACACATCTCTCTCACCCTTACGTTACTTACTCGATCAAACCACCTCACACCACACATTGTCCTCAAACATCTCATTTCCAGCACATCCATCCTCCTGCGCACATCTCTATCCATAGCCCACGCCTCGCAACCATACAACATTGTTGGAACCACTATTCCCTCAAACATACCCATTTTTGCTTTCCGAGATAATGTTCTCGACTTCCACACATTTTTCAAGGCTCCCAAAATTTTCGCCCCCTCCCCCACCCTATGATCCACTTCCGCTTCCATGGTTCCATCCGCTGACAGATCCACTCCCAAATATCTAAAACACTTCACTTCCTCCAGTTTTTCTCCATTCAAACTCACCTCCCAATTGACTTGACTGTACCTAATAACCTTGCTCTTATTCACATTTACTCTCAACTTTCTTCTTCCACACACTTTACCAAACTCAGTCACCAGCTTCTGCAGTTTCTCACATGAATCAGCCACCAGCGCTGTATCATCAGCGAACAACAACTGACTCACTTCCCAACCTCTCTCATCCCCAACAGACTTCATACTTGCCCCTCTTTCCAGGACTCTTGCATTTACCTCCCTTACAACCCCATCCATAAACAAATTAAACAACCATGGAGACATCACACACCCCTGCCGCAAACCTACATTCACTGAGAACCAATCACTTTCCTCTCTTCCTACACGTACACATGCCTTACATCCTCGATAAAAACTTTTCACTGCTTCTAACAACTTGCCTCCCACACCATATATTCTTAATACCTTCCACAGAGCATCTCTATCAACTCTGTCATATGCCTTCTCCAGATCCATAAATGCTACATACAAATCCATTTGCTTTTCTAAGTATTTCTCACATACATTCTTCAAAGCAAACACCTGACCCACACATCCTCTACCACTTCTGAAACCGCACTGCTCTTCCCCAATCTGATGCTCTGTACATGCCTTCACCCTCTCAATCAATACCCTCCCATATAATTTACCAGGAATACTCAACAAACTTATACCTCTGTAATTTGAGCACTCACTCTTATCCCCTTTGCCTTTGTACAATGGCACTATGCACGCATTCCGCCAATCCTCAGGCACCTCACCATGAGTCATACATACATTAAATAACCTTACCAACCAGTCAACAATACAGTCACCCCCTTTCTTAATAAATTCCACTGCAATACCATCCAAACCTGCTGCCTTGCCGGCTTTCATCTTCCGCAAAGCTTTTACTACCTCTTCTCTGTTTACCAAATCATTTTCCCTAACCCTCTCACTTTGCACACCACCTCGACCAAAACACCCTATATCTGCCACTCTGTCATCAGACATATATATATATATATATATATATATATATATATATATATACGTTGAGATATATAGGAATGTATATTTGCGTGTGTGGACGTATATGTATATACATGTGTATGTGGGTGGGTCGGGCCACTCTTTCGTCTGTTTCTTTGTGCTACCTCGCTAACGTGGGAGAAGCGACAAAGTAAAATAAATGAATACAGGGGGTGACTGTATAGTTGACTGTTTGGTAAGGTTATTTAATGTATGTATGACTCATGATGAGGTGCCTGAGGATTGGCGGAATGCTTGCATAGTGCCATTGTACAAAGGCAAAGGGGATAAAAGTGAGTGCTCAACTTACAGAGGTATAAGTTTGTTGAGTATTCCTGGGAAATTATATGGGAGGGTATTGATTGAGAGGGTGAAGGCATGTACAGAGCATCAGATTGGGGAAGAGCAGTGTGGTTTCAGAAGTGGTAGAGGATGTGTGGATCAGGTGTTTGCTTTGAAGAATGTATGTGAGAAATACTTAGAAAAGCAAATGGATTTGTATTTAGCATTTATGGATCTGGAGAAGGCATATGATAGAGTTGATAGAGCTGGAGAGCTTGGGAAGTGAGTCAGTTGTCGTTCACTGATGATACAGCACTGGTGGCTGATTCGGGTGAGAAACTGCAGAAGCTGGTGACTGAGTTTGGTAAAGTGTGTGAAAGAAGAAAGCTGACAGTAAATGTGAATAAGAGCAAGGTTTTTAGGTACAGTAGGGTTGAGGGACAAGTCAATTGGGAGGTAAGTTTGAATGGAGAAAAACTGGAGGAAGTGAAGTGTTTTAAATATCTGGGAGTGGATTTGGCAGCGGATGGAACCATGGAAATGGAAGTGAATCATTGGGTGGGGGAGGGGGCAAAAGTTCTGGGAGCGTTGAAGAATGTGTGGAAGGCAAGAACATTATCTCGGAAAGCAAAAATGGGTATGTTTGAAGGAATAGTGGTTCCAGCAATGTTATATGGTTTCGAGGCGTGGGCTATGGATAGAGTTGTGCAGAGGAGGGTGGATGTGCTAGAAATGAGATGTTTGAGGACAATATGTGGTGTGAGGTGATTTGATCGAGTAAGTAATAGGGTAAGAGAGATGTATGGTAATAAAAAGAGTGTGGTTGAGAGAGCAGAAGAGGATGTTTTGAAATGGTTTGATCACATGGAGAGAATAAGTGAGGAAAGATTGACCAAGAGGATATACGTGTCGGAGGTGGAGGGAACAAGGAGAAATGGGAGTCCAAATTGGAGGTGGGAAGATGGCGTGAAAAAGATTTTGAGTAATCGGGGCCTGAACATGCAGGAGGGTGAAAGGCGGGCAAGGAATAGAGTGAATTGGAACGATGTGGTATACCGGGGTCGACGTGCTGTCAATGGATTGAACCAGGGTATGTGAAGCGTCTGGAGTAAACTATGGAAAGTTCTGTGTGCCTGGATGTGGAAAGGGAGGTGTGGTTTCAGTGCATTATTACATGACAGCTAGAGACTGAGTGTGAATGAATGTGGCCTTTGTTGTCTTTTCCTAGCGCTACCTTACGCACATGAGGGGGGAGGGGGTTGTTATCTCATTAGTGGCGGGGTGGCGATGGGAATGCATAAAGGCAGACAATATGAATTGTGTACATGCGTATATATGTATGTCTGTGTGTATATATATGTATACTTTGAGATGTATAGGTATGTATACTTGCATGTGTGGACTAGTATGTATATACATGTGTATGTGGGTGGGTTGGGCCATTCTTTCGTCTGTTTCCTTGTGCTACCTTGCTAACGCAGGAGACAGCAACAAAGCAAAATAGATAAATAGATGAATAAATATGTGGTTGTGTGGGCATTTATGTATATGCATGTGTTTGTAGGTGGCTGGTGGCCTTTCTTGTCTTTTCTAGTGCTGTTTCATATGTGGCGGGGTTGTGATAGGAATTGATGAAGGCAGCAAGTAAGAATATGTACATGCGTATATATGTATATGTCTGTGTATCTATATGTAAGTATACATTGAAATGTATAGGTATGTATATGTGTGTGTGTGGACGTTTATGTATA
This sequence comes from Panulirus ornatus, assembly GCF_036320965.1. Lineage (NCBI taxonomy): Eukaryota > Metazoa > Arthropoda > Malacostraca > Decapoda > Palinuridae > Panulirus > Panulirus ornatus. The sequence continues at coordinate 55,483,900 of NC_092229.1, read as the reverse complement.
TGCATGTGTATGTGGGTGGATTGTGCCATTCTTTCGTCTGTTTCCTTGCACTACCTCGCTAACGCTGTAGACCACTACTAAGTGTAATGAATAAAATAGATATATATGTGTGTGTGTATGTCTGTGTATGTATATGTATGTATATGTTGATATGTATATATATGTATGTATATGTTGATATGTTTCCTTGCGCTACCTCACTAACGCGGGAGACAGTGACAAAGCAAAATGAATAAATAAATAAATAAATAATGTTGATATGTATGAGTTGATATGGAATGAGTATTTTGAAGGTTTGTTGAATGTGTCTGATGACAGAGTGGCAGATATAGGGTGTTTTGGTCGAGGTGGTGTGCAAAGTGAGAGGGTTAGGGAAAATGATTTGGTAAACAGAGAAGAGGTAGTAAAAGCTTTGCGGAAGATGAAAGCCGGCAAGGCAGCAGGTTTGGATGGTATTGCAGTGGAATTTATTAAAAAAGGGGGTGACTGTATTGTTGACTGGTTGGTAAGGTTATTTAATGTATGTATGACTCATGGTGAGGTGCCTGAGGATTGGCGGAATGCGTGCATAGTGCCATTGTACAAAGGCAAAGGGGATAAGAGTGAGTGCTCAAATTACAGAGGTATAAGTTTGTTGAGTATTCCTGGTAAATTATATGGGAGGGTATTGATTGAGAGGGTGAAGGCATGTACAGAGCATCAGATTGGGGAAGAGCAGTGCGGTTTCAGAAGTGGTAGAGGATGTGTGGATCAGGTGTTTGCTTTGAAGAATGTATGTGAGAAATACTTAGAAAAGCAAATGGATTTGTATGTAGCATTTATGGATCTGGAGAAGGCATATGATAGAGTTGATAGGGATGCTCTGTGGAAGGTATTAAGAATATATGGTGTGGGAGGCAAGTTGTTAGAAGCAGTGAAAAGTTTTTATCGAGGATGTAAGGCATGTGTACGTGTAGGAAGAGAGGAAAGTGATTGGTTCTCAGTGAATAGGTTTGCGGCAGGGGTGTGTGATGTCTCCATGGTTGTTTAATTTGTTTATGGATGGGGTTGTAAGGGAGGTAAATGCAAGAGTCCTGGAAAGAGGGGCAAGTATGAAGTCTGTTGGGGATGAGAGAGCTTGGGAAGTGAGTCAGTTGTTGTTCGCTGATTCATGTGAGAAACTGCAGAAGCTGGTGACTGAGTTTGGTAAAGTGTGTGGAAGAAGAAAGTTGAGAGTAAATGTGAATAAGAGCAAGGTTATTAGGTACAGTAGGGGTGAGGGTCAAGTCAATTGGGAGGTGAGTTTGAATGGAGAAAAACTGGAGGAAGTGAAGTGTTTTAGATATCTGGGAGTGGATCTGTCAGCGGATGGAACCATGGAAGCGGAAGTGGATCATAGGGTGGGGGAGGGGGCGAAAATTTTGGGAGCCTTGAAAAATGTGTGGAAGTCGAGAACATTATCTCGGAAAGCAAAAATGGGTATGTTTGAGGGAATAGTGGTTCCAACAATGTTGTATGGTTGCGAGGCGTGGGCTATGGATAGAGATGTGCGCAGGAGGATGGATGTGCTGGAAATGAGATGTTTGAGGACAATGTGTGGTGTGAGGTGGTTTGATCGAGTAAGTAACGTAAGGGTAAGAGAGATGTGTGGAAATAAAAAGAGCGTGGTTGAGAGAGCAGAAGAGGGTGTTTTGAAATGGTTTGGGCACATGGAGAGAATGAGTGAGGAGAGATTGACCAAGAGGATATATGTGTCGGAGGTGGAGGGAACGAGGAGAAGAGGGAGACCAAATTGGAGGTGGAAAGATGGAGTGAAAAAGATTTTGTGTGATCGGGGCCTGAACATGCAGGAGGGTGAAAGGAGGGCAAGAAATAGAGTGAATTGGAGTCATGTGGTATACAGGGGTTGACGTGCTGTCAGTGGATTGAAGCAAGGCATGTGAAGCGTCTGGGGTAAACCATGGAAAGCTGTGTAGGTATGTATATTTGCGTGTGTGGACGTGTGTATGTACATGTGTATGGGGGGGGGGGTTGGGCCATTTCTTTCGTCTGTTTCCTTGCGCTACCTCGCAAACGCGGGAGACAGCGACAAAGTATAAAAAAAAAAAAAAAAAAAAAATATATATATATATATATATATATATATATGTATGTATGTATATATGCATGTATGGGCGTTTATGTATATATATATGTGTATATGAGTGGATGGGCCATTCTTTGTTTGTTTTCTGGCGCTAGTTTGCTGATGCAGGAAACAGTAAGTAGGTATAATAGATAATTAAAAAAAATGTGGAATTCTCTTCTTTTGTCTTTCATTCTTTGTATATGCTTTCTGCCTGTAAGAGTCAGGTCTGCAAACAACTAGGGAGCTCTTGTTAATATCCTTCTTCTTTTTTCACACTCCTTTTCTCTCTTTATTGAAGATGGCAGTGTTTTGCTTATGCCATCTTAGTTACTATAAGATAGAATTTGAGAGTGTTGGCAGCCATTACTAAAACTTTAATGTTAATGAAGCTTATGGATTGTAGGAAGAACTGCAAAATTTGCAGTGACTTACTTCTTAGACTAAAAAGGTTATAATGAGGCACAGTAGCTGAAAGAAGCATTGAACACTAAATGATAATTTTAAGGTTTATCATTACTGAATGAACATAATTATTCAAAGTGCTTATGTCATTCAGTATTGTAGGTCACATGTTAAAGTGGTTATACCCTCTTACTTACCAAAAGAAAGGAAAGTAATTTTATGTTGAAATAAGAAGTCTGAGTGAAGTGTCTCTTTTCTTTCACTCTATTTCTGTTCAACATCTCTAGCTGTACAGCACAATGAGACATGAAAAATGCTATACAGCACAATGACACCTAAAAAAAGCTATACAGCGCAGTGACACATAAACCATAATACGTGCTAATTTTCACATATTCTTTCAAAACATGCAACACACACATGTGCTCTTTCATTCTGTTCTTCCACCTTGCCTTCAGTGATCCTCAAAATCTTCTCTTCTTTCCTCACTGAAATACATTCTTCTGGCAAATGAAGATTTTTCTTGAAGGCTCAATTATCTGTTTGTAGTGTTACTTCACTAAGGTGGGGAAAATAAAGTACAGGTATGCCACCGATTTTCTGGCACTCTTGGTTCCAAAGCCTTGCCGGATTAACCATTTTGCTGGACCAACCGGAGTCAAGTAATGATAATTCATCAACATTCCTCTAACCCACTAATTATACATCTCCCATGAGTCTTAAGTATACCATGGAGTGCTAGAAATTTAGATTAAACAAATAATAGATGTTTGAGCACCCTAAGAGGGTAAGTCTGTCCTTAGATTGTTTAAATCCTGTAGGGTCTTCTTTGTCTTCTGTTGTTAGTTTTTTCTTAGGTGTGCATTGCCAGAATAATGCAGTTTCATCTGCTTTACACACCTGCTCAGGACTGAGGTACTCATCAGCTACGAGATTTGCAAGTTTGTCCCCATACTCAGCATCTCCTTCATGGTTTGCAGACCGCTTTTCTCCGGACACTTTATTCATGGAAATTCCATGACGCTTCTTGAATCTTTGAAGCCATCCTTCACTATCGTCATGCTCATGTTGAATTTAAGTTCTTTATCGAACAACTTAGCCTGGTCCATTATCATGCTACCTGAAAATTTTACTCCAATGCTGTGGAAACCCTTCCATCATCACTCAATCGTGCTCATTACTCTTACCATCTTTCTTAGTTTTTCTGATCATCATTTGCTTCTCAGAATCAATGTCTGCATAGACTTAGACTTTCAATATTTTCTCCCTTTGCTTCTTTATATCATAAACTTGCATCTTTATATCATAAACAGTTAATGAATCAATACTGTAGATGTCACACAGCTCACGCACCGAAACACGATGGTCCATTTTTTTCAACAGTTCTACTTTATCTTGGATCGATATGGACTGGTGTTTACGTTTGACACCACGACTGACACTCATATGTCTTAGAAGCCATAGTTAGGGTTAAGTTTAAGCAAAATAAGGTGAGAATCTCACAGAATTGCGGTATCACCACCAACAATTCCAATGTAAAGAATGTAAATAAGCATGCCTTACAAACAACGCCATCTGTGGCCGCCCAGTAAACTAGTCTGGTGGCCGTGGTCATTTCAAGTTCCCTCACATAATTTTGCCCGGACTACAGGAGGTGCCAAACCATCAGTTGCCAGAAATACGGTGGTGTACCTGTATATAAAACTCTTCTACTGTTCGCCATTTCCCACTTTAGCGAGGTAGCGTTAAGAACAGAGGACTAAGCCTTTGAGGGAATATCCTTACTTGGCTCCCCCCCCCCTCTCCATTCCTTCTTTGGGAAAATTAAAAACAAGAGCGGAGGATTTCCAGCCCCCCCTGCTCCCTCCCCTTTTAGTCGCCTTCTATGACACGCAGGGAATACATGGGAAGTATTCTTTCTCCCCTATCCTCAGGGATATGAAAATATATATATATATATATGTAAAATCATAGACTGTAGTATTAGTATGCCTCAATTATTTTTTTTTCCATTGTTTGCAGGAGTCCCAGCAATGTTAGTAATGGTGTATTTTATGGCAATGATGCAACACATGACACATGAGGAGATGTGCTGTGTATTGCCAGGTCTTTCCCTTGAGAACCTCCTCCTCTTCCTTCTTGCTACCCCTGTTCAGGTAAGGTGTTTTGTCTTGTACTGTATACTTTTTTTTGCAATGATGAAAAATGTATACAGCACATGCATTTATTTTGATGATTGCTTTTCATACCTGATCAAAGTAGCTTCAGAAACAAACAGTAACCTCATATGCAAACATCCACTCTCTTGCTGTCATGTATAATTCACTAAAACCAGAGTCTTCATTCACAGTCAGAGCTCACACACTATTTCTAGATTATTTTGCTTCATATTCCTTAGTTCAACCCATTGACTTTGCAAACACTCTTCTCTCTCTCTCCTCTCCTCTCCCTCTCATTCTGAGCTTTCTATTCCATTCATGCATTTCACCCTCCTGAATGTTTTCATGCTGATGACCAGAAGCCTCCTTTATTTCCTCCTTCCATTTCCTTCTAAACTTCCCCATCCCCCTTGATTCTTCCATTCCTGACAACTAGATCCTCTTAGTCAGTCTTTCTTTGCTTATGCTTTCTATATGTCCAACCCATCTCAGCACAGCTTGGTCAGCTCTCTCAGTCAGATTACTTACTACTACACCTCATTTTTATGCTGTTATTCCACACCTGTTCAGCCTGCCTCACACCACATATTGTCATCAGGCATCTAATTAATTTCCAACCGGTCCACCATCTCCCATTCTTTTGCATTCAGGGCCTAAAACTTGGGTCCATAAATCACTATTGGGACTGTTAAACCTTCAGATATGCTCTTCTCCTACAGACTCTCACCTCTCCCTCTACATGCCTTTTAGTTTATGAAAAACCTTAGCCCCTTCTCCCACAATCTCACTCACTTCCCTACTCATAGTTCCATTTGCTGCCACAGTTCACATACCCAGGTGATTGACATACTCCACTTCCTCTGAGTCCTTCCCATTCAAACTCATGCTCAAACCAACTGCCCACCCAACTACACATCTTAACCTTACTTTTGTTCATGTTAACTCTCAGTCACCTTTCACAGTCTCCCAAAATCAGACTCAATATTTTTTAGTTTCTCACTTGAATCTGCACTAGAGCTAATTTGCCACTAGAGCTATCTCATCTGCAATAGTAATTGACTGTCCTTCAAGAACCCCAACTCCCAGTAGACTGTAGACCCACACAGTCAAGAGAGATTTCAGTGAGATTACATGAGGAGGGAGGTCAGCATGAAAACCTACCTCAAACACATACAACTTGATTTTTGGAATATTCCCTTCCTCAAGTATCATAGTGAACAATATTTTGAGAGCCCAAGCAAGTGCATCCACACAGTCCTTCAGCACATATGGGAGGACTTCTTAAAGTCCATGAATCTTACACAGATGAATTTTTTTTTATAACTTGATTATATTACTTTTGATGACCTTTATCCTTTCCAAGCCTTCTACTACACTCCCTCACCTTTCAGGCACATGCATAGCATTGTCCCTCACTTTGAAAACACTCAGATTTATCCTTAGCCCCCTCACATACTACCTCATCTACTTCAAGAGTTCTTCCCTCATAAACCTTTAGCCTAATGAACTTATGGAAAAGCTTTGGATTGTCTTTTGCACTGTCTATAATGTTCTTTTCCAAACCTCTCTGCTATCTTTGTATCTATCTAGATAGATAGATAGATTAAGTCACCACTGTATGTGTGTGTGTATGTAATTATATATAATTACCCATTTTTACTTGAACATTCTCTGTTATCATACACCTCAAGTTTATGTATGCTGTCTGCATTAACCATATTCTGTCGTTCTATTCAATTCATCCACCACTCTTATACCAGAAAAGTACTTTGCTTTTTTTTTAACAAGTTTCTCTATTTCATGTTTTGTCCTGTGGTTGCTCCTCCCTGCATATCCTGCAGCACTCATTTCTTGCTTTCATGTATCTTTCTAATGTTGGCCAACTACACTGACATTGTACATCTTCCACTGTACATTCGTGAGCTCTTTTGCTTTTTTGGCATTTCATGTTGAACCATATCTCTTCACTTCTCCCTCCTCTTTTCCTGTTCCATGGTACCTATGTCTTGACTCCATTGTGCTAGATTTCCGAGAACCTTCAATATCTCTGGTGTATACTGTTGTTGTAGGGCTTCCTTTCTGAGTCAAACTCTCAAAAAACTTGATCAGCTGAATATTGTTGCCTCACTTGTATTTCCTCTTAGGGTCCTGTGCTTCCTCTAATCCTTCTCTTGCATCCCCCTTATAGGTTGTCTTCCTCGCACATCATCCCCTTTAATTGTACTGTGATACATGCTCCTTGTAAACTCCCCATCTTACATTCATTTCACATACCCAGAACACCTCAAAGTTTTCCATTTCACCCTCTCTTCTACTCCACATTTCATTCCCTTTGCATCCCTGCCATACCACATCTCTCTAATACCCCCTCATTTCTTTCTTTATTCCAGCTAGTCATATCACATACTCCTCCCATATAGCTCATTTCTACAACCTAGGTCCTTGGCCTCTGCAACTCATTCCATGTCCACGTTTTTACTTCATAGGACAGGGTCAGGAGAACTGTGCTGTCCCTTAATCCTCTCCTCACTTCCATACTTAGACTTTTCCCTTCATTATTCTGTTAAGGGACTCAGTGACTCTCCTACCCTGTACTGCTGTCTCCCATATATCACCTTCCAGCTCACCAAACCTACCCAAAATACCTGAATTCTGTCACCTCCTCCAGTCTTTCTTACCCGATATGTTTAACACAGTTTATTACACTTTCTTCTTTCACTTTATACGTTTTTGCAAAATCTGTACTTTCACTGTAATTCTTCTCAAACACCATTATTTTACCTGCATTTACATTTAATCACCTATTCTTACACACATCAAGAACACACTTGATAATGACAATAATCCACAGTTTATTTACTAAGATGGTTGGATACGATATGGTATATTGCAGAACATAATGTCTTAGTGTACAGTATTCTTCTTACACAAATGATTTCCAGTATGAGTCATTAAATATGTTTATGAATATTTAACAGAAAAACTACAATTCATCTTCACTCGTAGCAAACATCACAGTATCATCTGCAGATATGCTTGTCACTAACCACACACCTCAATGGCACACACTGTCTGTGCACCCCCTTTCCCTTGTTATGCTTTCATCTTTCTTATCACTCCATCCATAATTTTGTTAAAAAGCCACGATGACATCACACAGCCCGGCGTCATACCCACGTGTATGCTGAAACTTTTGTACAGCTCTTCATCCACTTTAATACATGCACTTGCTCCCCCTGTAGAAGGCTTTCACACCATCTAACAGTTGTCCCCTTACCCCATGAAGCATTTCACTCAACTGTCATACTCTTTCTCCAAATCCATGAGAGCTACATACAGCTTCTTAACTTTTGCTAGAAACTTTCACACCATCATTCTCACTGCAAAAATCTGATCCACACTTCCCCTACCTTTCATGAAACCCCCTAGCTCCTCACTTATTCTAAATTCTGTCACTTCCATCACTTTATCAATCAACTCTCCTGCAAAACATTTTCCTGGTATATTTTTTTTATATTTATTATACTTTGTCGCTGTCTCCCGCGTTTGCGAGGTAGCGCAAGGAAACAGACGAAAGAAATGGCCCAACCCCCCCATACACATGTACACACACACGTCCACACACGCAAATATACATACCTACACAGCCCTCCATGGCTCACCCCAGACGCTTCACATGCCCTGATTCAATCCACCGACAGCACGTCAACCCCGGTATACCACATCGCTCCAATTCACTCTATTCCTTGCCCTCCTTTCACCCTCCTGCATGTTCAGGCCCCGATCACACAAAATCTTTTTCACTCCATCTTTCCACCTCCAATTTGGTCTCCCTCTTCTCCTCGTTCCCTCCACCTCCGACACATATATCCTCTTGGTCAATCTTTCCTCACTCATTCTCTCCATGTGCCCAAACCACTTCAAAACACCCTCTTCTGCTCTCTCAACCACGCTCTTTTTATTTCCACACATCTCTCTTACCCTTACGTTACTCACTCGATCAAACCACCTCACACCGCACATTGTCCTCAAACATCTCATTTCCAGCACATCCATCCTCCTGCGCACAACTCTATCCATAGCCCATGCCTCGCAACCATACAACATTGTTGGAACCACTATTCCTTCAAACATACCCATTTTTGCTTTCCGAGATAATGTTCTCGACTTCCACACATTCTTCAAGGCCCCCAGAATTTTCGCCCCCTCCCCCACCCTATGATCCACTTCTGCTTCCATGGTTCCATCCGCTGCCAGATCCACTCCCAGATATCTAAAACACTTCACTTCCTCCAGTTTTTCTCCATTCAAACTCACCTCCCAATTGACTTGACCCTCAACCCTACTGTACCTAATAACCTTGCTCTTATTCACATTTACTCTTAACTTTCTTCTTCCACACACTTTACCAAACTCAGTCACCAGCTTCTGCAGTTTCTCACATGAATCAGCCACCAGCGCTGTATCATCAGCGAACAACAACTGACTCACTTCCCAAGCTCTCTCATCCCAACAGACTTCATACTTGCCCCTCTTTCCAAAACTCTTGCATTTACCTCCCTAACAACCCCATCCATAAACAAATTAAACAACCATGGAGACATCACACACCCCTGCCGCAAACCTACATTCACTGAGAACCAATCACTTTCCTCTCTTCCTACACGTACACATGCCTTACATTCTCGATAAAAACTTTTCACTGCTTCTAACAACTTTCCTCCCACACCATTATTCTTAATACCTTCCACAGAGCATCTCTATCAACTCTATCATATGCCTTCTCCAGATCCATAAATGCTACATACAAATCCATTTCCTGGTATATGTATAAGACTTATTCCCCTATAATTTCAACACATATCCTTTACTTCTTTTCCTTTGAATAAAGGAAGGCAATTTTAATTTTTATAAAGAGACATCTGATCACCTTAACTATTTTCCTAAGGTTGGACGTTGGCAGCAGGTTAGGGACTATTGAATCTTAAGTCTCTCATATACAGATTCCTGCAGGTTGTGTCCCAGATGATAATCATATTTAGTCCTACTTTCACTATGGTCCACCCTCATTACCATACATTTACATGGGCTGAACTTCTTGAAGTATCAATCCAACTTTAGATTTTGTGAAGGTCACTTCAAAAATTGATGCAATTCTTCACATGTTTTACTTTCTTCTTGACCTTTACATCATTTACAAACTTATTCAGGTAGGATTTCATACCTTTTAGCAAGCCATTCACATTGATCCAAAAGTGCAGTAGCCCCAGTACAGAACCCTGTGGCACTCCATTGGTGACCTCAACCCATATTGAGAAAGTTCCTATAACATGCATCAATTGTTCTTTTCTGTTTAGATAGCCTTTTACTCAATGAAGGAGTCTCCTTATGCCTGCCTTGTAGTCCAGGCTCTTAAATCAGCCTCCCATCCAGTATAGTGTTAACTGCTTTACGGCATGTCACAAGCAAACAGTCCTCCTAGCCTTCTCTTTTGTCTATACTGAGCTCGCTCTCTTGTAGAAATCTCAGACATCCATTAGTATGACCTCTCCCTGAAATCATGCTGTCTCTCACTAAGGTAAATTCTCCTCTGCATGGTGTCATCCATTTGCTGTCTGATTATATTTTCCAGCAAATTACAGACACACTTATTAGTAAGACTGGTCTGAGTTTAGTGCCTGTTCTCTGTATACCTTCTTTGACATAGGTTTGACATTTGCCCTTTTCCATTGCCTTGGCACTTTGCCTCTCTTCATTGACATGTTTGACATTTGCCCTTTTCCATTGCCTTGGCACTTTGCCTCTCTTCATTGACATCTTGAACTTTAATTCAAGTAGTTTATATTGCATATCTGCACACAGCTTGAGTAGATATGATGAAATTTCATCAGGAGCATGAGCTTTGTATGGATTAAATCCCTTTAGTGTTGTTAATATCTTTTATAGATATATCAGCGACTTCTAAAAGTTCCTTTCCATTCCATCTCTGATGTTAAGTCAGTTGTGTCTCTCTCTGTAAAAACACTTTTGAATGTGTTATTGAGTTCTCTGTATACCATTATATCATCCTCTACAATATTTCCCTCTGAATCCCTAAACCTGATTTGCTGTTCCTTAAGTGACAACTTATTCTCAATAAATAATTGGAATAGCTTAGGATTTTCTCCTGCCTTGTACTCAATATTCTTTTCAATGTTTCTTTGTAACTCCCTCCTTATCTTGCAGTACTCATTCCATGCTCTCGTATACCTTGCAAATGCTGGCTCCTTGGAGTACCATCCACATCTTTGCCACTGTACATCTCGAAGCTCCTTTGCTTATTGTTATTTTTTATTCTAATTTTTATTTTTCATTCTTATGACTCTCTCTATATTTGAAGCTTGAGGTACCCATGTCTCTACTCCTTCATTGTAGATTTCACAGTACCTCCCACCCTGGATACTGAACTCCATAACGCTATATCCCAATCTACATTACATTTGAAGTTTTGTACTGACCATGATTATATCTCCTCTTTATATCCTGCCTCACCCCTGCTCTTTTGATTGCCTTGCCTATTACATATTCAGACTTCAGCATTGCATGATCAATTCTTCCAGTTGGTGCAACATTTATAACATTTTCAATATCTATGCTAGTATCTGTCTATTTATCTGTATCTCTAATACCAATTTCCTTCAGAAATCTTCTCAGAAAGGTGGCCATGGCAGAAGAGTTTCCATAACTGGTGAACTCCAGTGCTGCTTCTTAACCTTTAGTGCCTCATCTTTAACAGGCCTCTGGCTGAGGACAACCCTAGCGCAGTGGTTTCAGAGGATTTTCACAATGTTCCCATCAGCTTCTATTACCTAATGTATCTACTTAATGTTCCAGCCTAACACCACTATATTTTGTTTTTATTATTATGCTTTGTTGCTGTCTCCAGCATTAGCGAGGTAATGCTAGAAAACAGATGAAAGAATGGCCCAACCCACCCACATACACATGTATGTACATAAATGCCCACACACACATATACATACCTATACATTATAACGTATACATACATATACATAGACATATACATATATACACACGTACATATTCATTATCTCGGAAAGCAAAATTGGGTATGTTTGAAGGAATAGTGGTTCCACCAATGTTATATGGTTGTGAGGTGTGGGCTATAGATAGAGTTGTGCAGAGGAGGGTGGATGTGCTGGAAATAAGATGGAGGACAATATGTGGTGTGAGGTGGATTGATCGAGTAAATAATAATAGGGTAAGAGAGATGTGTGGTAATAAAAAGAGTGTGGTTGAGAGAGCAGAAGAGTGTGTTTTGAAATGGTTTGCTCACATGGAGAGAATGAGTGAGGAAAGATTGACCAAGAATGAGTGAGGAAAGATTGACCAAGAGGATATATGTGTCAGAGGTGGAGGGAACGAGGAGAAATGGGAGACCAAATTGGAGGTAGAAAGATGGAGTGAAAAAGATTTTGAGTGATTGGGGCCTGAACATGCAGGAGGGTGAAAGGCGTGCAAGGAATAGAATGAACTGGAATGATGTGGTATACCAGAGTCGACATGCTGTCAATGGATTGAACCAGGGCATGTGAAGCATCTGGGGTAAACCATGGAAAGTTCTGTGGGGCCTGGATGTGGAAAGGGAGCTGTGGTTTCGGTGCATTATTACATGACAGCTAGAGACTGAGTGTGAACAAATGTGGCCTTTGTTGTCTTTTCCTAGCACTACCTCGCACACATGAAGGGGGAGGGGTTTGTTATTTCATGTGTGGCAGGGTGGCGATGGGAATGAATAAAGGCAGACAGTATGAATTACGTACATGTGTATATATGTATATGTCTGTGTGTGTATATATATATGTATACGTTGAGATGTATAGGTATGTATATGTGCATGTGTGGACATGTATGTATATACATGTGTATGTGGGTGGGTTGGGCCATTCTTTCGTCTGTTTCCTTGCGCTACCTCGCTAACGCGGGAGACAGCAACAAAGTAAAATAAATGAATAAATAAATAACATATTCACACATGTTGCCTTCATCCATTCCTGTTGCCACCCCACCTCACGTGAAATGGCACCCTTTCCCCCCGCACATGCACGAGGTAGTGCTAGGAAAAGACAACAAAGGCCACATTTGTTCACACTCAGTCTCTAGCTGTCATGTGTAATGCACTGAAACCACAGCTCCCTTTCCACATCCAGGCCCCACAAAACTTTCCATGGTTTACCCCAGATGCTTCACATGCCCTGGTTCAATCCATTGACAGTGCATCCACCCCGGTATACTGCATTGTTCCAATTCATTCTATTCCTTGCACGCCTTTCATCCTCCTGTATGTTTGGGCCCCGATCGCTCAAAATCTTTTTCACTCCAGCCTCCCACCTCCAATTTGGTCTCCTACCTCTCCTTGTTCCCTCCACCTCTGACCCATATATCCTCTTTGTCAATCTTTCCTCACTCATTCTCTCCATGTGACCAAACCATTTCAATACATCCTCTTCTGCTCTGTCAACCACTACTCTTTTTATTGCCACACATCTCTCCTACCCTTTCATTACTTACTCGATCAAACCACCTCATATCACATATTGTCCTCAAACACCTCATTTCCAACACATCCACCCTCCTCCACACAACCCTATCCATAACCCATGCCTCACAACCATATAACAGTGTTGGAACCACTATTCCTTCAAACATACCCATTTTTGCTCTCTGAGATAAGAGTCTCGCCTTCCATACATTCTTCAATGCTCCTAGAACCTTCGCCCCCTCCCCCACCTTGTGACTCACTTCCACTTCCGTGGTTCCATCTGCTGCTAAATCCACTCCCAGATATCTAAAACACTTCACTTCCTTCAGTTTTTCTCCATTCAAACTTACCTCCCAATTAACTTGTCCCTCAACCCTACTGAACCTAATAACCTTCCTCTTATTCACATTTACTCTCAGTTTTCTTCTTTCACACACTTTACCAAACTCAGTCACCAACTTCTGCAGTTTCTCACCCAAATCAGCCACCAGCGCTGTATCACCAGTGAACAACTGACTCACTTTCCAAGCCCTCTCATCCACAACACTCTGCATACTTGCCACTCTCCAAAACTCTTGCATTTACCTCCCTAACAACCCCATCCATAAACAAATTAAACAATCATGGAGACATCAAGCTCCCCTGCCGCAGACCGACATTCACTGAGAATCAATCACTTTCCTCTCTTCCTACACGTACACATGCCTTACATCCTTTTTACTGCTTCTAGCAACTTACCTCCCATGCCATATACTCTTAATACCTTCCACAAAGCATCTCTGTCAACTCTGTCATATGCCATCTCCAGATCCATGAATGCTACATACAAATCTATCTGTTTTTCTAAGTATTTCTCACATACATTCTTCAAAGCAAACACCTGATCCACATATCCTCTACCATTTCTGAAACCACACTGCTTTTCCCCAATCTGATGCTCTGTACATGCCTTTACCCTCTCAATCAGTACCCTCCCATATAATTTCCCAGGAATATTCAACAACCTTATACCTCTGTAATTTGAACACTCACCTTTAACCTCTTTGCCTTTGTGCATTGGCACTGTGCATGCATTCTGCCAATCCTCAGGCACTTCACCATGAACCATACATGCATTGAATATCCTTACCAACCAGTCAACAATACAGTCACCCCCCTTTTTTAATATATTCCACCATCCAAACCCACTGCCTTGTTGGCTTTCATTTTCTGCAAAGCTTTCACTGCCTCTTCTTTGTTTAGGGTGTTTTAGTTGAGGTGGTGTGCAAAGTGAGAGGGTCAGCGATTCTCGCTGACCCTCTCACTTTGCACACCACCTCAACCAAAACACCCTATATCTGTCACTCTATCATCAAACACATTTAACAAGCCTTCAAAATACTCACTCCATCTCCTTCTCACTTCACCACTATTTGTTATTACTTCCCCGTTAGCCCCCTTCACCGATGTTCTCATTTGTTCTCTTATGTACTTTATTTACCTCCTACCTTCTCTCTAAAATTTAATGATGCTCTCTCACCCCTACTCTCATTTGCCCTCTTTTTTTGCCTCTTGCACCTTTCTCTTGACTTCTTGCCTCTTTCTTTTATACTGGGAAATAGTACAAATGAGATGTTCACTTCTACTATGTAATCAAAATTCCTAGGTGCTACTTCTTGCTAATGTTTCTATCCATTGCTGTAGTCTAATGTTCCTTCCAACAACTTCTATTATGCCTTCCATTTTGCCTTAAGGTAGGATAGCACATAGCACTCACTGCAGAAAAATCTAGTTAGGAAGCATGAGTTGTGTAAGTTGAGTGTTTTCAAGTATTGTGTGTGACAAGGAGAGGTTGTATGTTTGTGGACAGAATGCCAGCAGTCCATATGTGAGTGAGGCAGAAAGAAAAGACAGCTACGTGGGTTAAAGGAGTGCCGCATGACAACCAGTGAAGTGCTAGCTCATTATAGAACAGTCACTGACCCTCCCAATACCCAGGCAGGTAGTACTGGTGATATACCTCTCTGGTCAGCAGCTGCATACTATCTACTACCTAGTGTGCTAGTATGTGTGAAGATAAGATCTATCAATGATCATATATCAGTCCCTTACTTACCAATAACCCCTGATAGGTCAGTATAGGAAATAGTCCTTCTTACACTCAAAACTTGTCTATCTCTTTATAAAGGAAATTCCCATTATTAGTATTTGACCATGTCTAAGAAATTGATGTTTCTTTTCTTCATGAACCATTCCAATTTTTCTCAATATTTTCTCCATATATTTGTTCTGGATTGTTGCAGTTCTTTGAAGGGTTATGTGTTATTTACACCACTATGCAGATCTTCCCTCCAGTTACTCTTCCCATTATGTATTGTCTAGATGGGCCATCTTCCACTTTTTCTTGAAACTTAACACTGTCTTTTACTAAGAAGGCTTATCATCTCCCTCTTTTGCCTTCTCTTACCCTCCTTGCTATCATGTTGTACCCCTATTGGCAGAACAGGTGAGGTCTTATCGCTTTGTCAGTTCCTTAACATTAGGTGCATTTTCCTCAGTATGATCCTTGAATTCAAACCTTTTACCACTAAATATCAATCCATCAACATTTGAATACAGCACTTTCAGTTCAACATTATCATCATGTAACACTCCTCCCATCTCTGCAGTGTTAGTGGGGCTGCTCCATCTTCTTGCCATTTGCTTTTCTCCCTCTCTTCTTATAATTTATCACATATGTGTATATGGGTTTAATTTTTAACTATTTTTAGTGATATTATATTGAAATTTTTACTTTTTTTTGCATTATTACTCACGGTTTTTCCTCTATCATTTTTCTCCAGTTCTAACAGGTCTATCTGTAAAAGCCCACCCACTTTACGATTTTATTGAAAAGTTCTACAGAATATTTCAAAGAGAAGTACCCACAATTCTAACAGCATTTTTTTTTTCAGTTTATTGGAGGCAGACACTTCTATGTACAAGCATTTAAGGCTTTGAGACACAAGACAGCCAACATGGATGTTCTGATTATGCTGGCAACAACTATCTCATACATTTATTCACTGGGTGTGGTAATTGCAGCAATGGTTCTTCAGCAAACAGCTAGCCCAATGACGTTCTTCGATACTCCTCCAATGTTACTGGTGTTTGTTTCTCTTGGACGCTGGCTTGAACACATTGCCAAGGTCAGGCGACTAGATTCATAACACTGTTTATTTTCCGAGAATAAATGTATTTTAGCATAGTAGAAGTTAAGGACCAGTGTCATTTTGTGCCATTTTTCAGTTCTACATATTTGCATTCTCCCAGTAGGGAAGGCATTAGCTTAATTAGGCCCTTAGGATGAGTGATTACTTCCGCACATACCATAAGGGAACAAAAATGTCGTCCTTGTATGCCTCTTTGTCAAACATGGTTGTTATGAATTATGAACATAGGGCATTACCCTTAAACTGTGGCACTGGATTTTTTGATATATGAATGCCAGTTATACATTTTCATACTCTGTCATGAAATGATGGCAGAGTGTTAGAAAATGACTTCATACATTTCTTTCTTCAACTGGTATGTTTTTATGTCATGTTTATAGAGTAAAGAATAATTCTATGTGATTTTTGTCACATTTAAGAAAGAAAAAAGAAAAAGTGGAGGAAGTGAAGTGTCTAGATACCTAGGAGGGGACATGGCAGCAAATTGAACCATTGAAAGATTGTTATTTGGGAGGGCAAAAATGGGTATGTTTGAAGGTATAGTGGTCGCATCATTATTATGTAGATGCGAGGCTTAGGCTACAGATAAGACTGTGAGTGCGTTGGATATGAAATGTTTAAGGACAACACAGGTACATCACCAAATTTCCGGCAACTGATGGTTCAGCACCTCCTTTAGTCTGGACAAAATTACGTGAGGGAACTTGAAATTACCACAGCAACCAGACTAGTTTACTGGGTGGCCACAGAAGGCGTTGTGTGAAGGGCGCACATATTTACATTCTTTACAATGCACTTGTTGGTGGTGATACTGCAACTCTGTGAGATTCTTAGCTTATTTTACTTATATTCAACTGTAGCTATGGCTTCTAAGACATATGAGAGTGTCATTCGTGGTGTCTAACATAAACAGCAGTCCATATCGATCCAAGATAAAGTAGAACTGTTGAAAAAATGGACTGTGATGTTTCGGTGCGTAAGCTGTATGACATCTTCAGTATTGGGTCGTCAACTGTTTATGGTATAAAGAAGCAAAGGGAGAAGATATTGAAATTCTCTGCAGACAGCGATTCCAAGAAGCAAATGACAATTAGAAAAATTATGAAAGATGGTAAGAGTACTGAGCACGATCGAGTGATGATGGAATTGTTTCAACAGCATCGGAGTGATGGAGTGGACTTATCAGGTAGTGTGATAATGGACCAGGCTAAGTTGTTCCATAAAGAACCTAAATTACATGAGCGTGACTATAGTGAAGGGTGGCTTCAAAGATTCAAGAAGCGTCATGGAATTTCCATGAATAAAGTGTGTGGAGAAATGCAGTATGCAAATCACAAAGGAGCCGCTAAGTATGTAGACGAATTTGCAAAACTCTTAACTGACGAGCACCTCAGTCCTGAGCAAGTGTATAATGCAGACGAAACTGCATTATTCTGGCAACGCAAACCTAGGAAAACACCAACAACAGAAGACGAAGGAGACCCCACAGGATTCAAACAATCTAAGGACAGGCTTACCATCATAGGGTGCTCATACATTTAATATTTGTTTGATTCAAATTTCTAGCAGTCCATGATATACTTTAGACTAATGGGAGATATAATTAATTAGTGGGTTAGAGGTGTGTTGATGAATTGTTATTACGTGACCATGGTTGGTCCGGCAAAATGATTAATCCGGCAAGGCTTTGGAACCAAGAGTGCCGGAAAATTGATGGTGTACCTGTATGTGATATGAGGTGGTTTGATCAGATAACTATTGAATGGGGAAGGGATAGGTGTTTTGATAAAAAGAGTGTGGTTGAGAGAACTGAAGGTGTGCTAAAATGGTTTGGACATGAATAGAGAATGAATGAGGAAAGGTTGACAAAGAAGATATATGTGTCAGAGATGGAGGGAACAAAGAGAGTCGGAGACCAAATTGGAAATGGAAGGATGGAGTGAAAAAGATTTTGAGCGGTCATGGCCCAAACATGCAAGAGGGTGAAAGGCATGCACAGAATAGAGTGACTTGGAACGATGTAGTGTACATGGGTCAGCATGCTGTCAATGAACTGAACCAGGGCATAGAAAATATGTGCTGTCAATGGAATGAATCAGGGCATGGAAAGTGTGTGCTGTCAGTGGACTGAACCAGGGCATGTGAAGCATCCATTGAACCATGGAAAGGTCTGTGGGGCCTGGATGTGGAAAGGGAGCTGTGGTTTCGGTGCATTACACATGACAGGAGGGACTGAGTGTGAATGAATGAGGCCTTTTTTGTCTTTTCCTGGCACTACCTCGCTCGGGGAGGATGCTATTTCATATGTGGTGGGGTGGCGATGAGAATGGATGAAGGCAGCAAGTATGAATATGTACATATGTGTATGTGTATGTATATGTTGAAATGTATATGTGCATGTATGGATATTTATGTATATGTATGTTTATGTGGATAGTTGGGCATTTTTGTTCATTTTTTTCCATGCACTACCTCACCGATGCAGGAAACAGTGATTAAGTGTGATAATGAATAATAATGAATTTATATATGTGTGTGTGTGTGTATATGAGTGGATGCATATTTCTTCATCTGTTTCCTGGTGCTTCCTCACTGGTGTGGGAAACAGTGATCAAGTATAATAATGATAATGATAATAATATTTTATAGAGATTGTTATCATACTTTTCTCCAGCTTGAAAGGGTCTGATCTCAGATTTTTTTGGTTTTTGTTTTGTTCTTGTATGAGAGAAGCTTTTTTTTCTGTAGGATATCAGTATATCCTCAGAATCATATTTTGTCTTGTATTCATGCCCATTTATTCTTTCTGCACTCATAGCTTATCATTTTTATTTTTCTATACTCCTCTTGTACATGTTCACCCATTGTTTTCCCTTTTCATGATATTTTTTCATTTTATGCTATTCTCCTTTTGGGTTGGTTAATAACAATGATTCAGTATTTTATCTTCTAGAATATTTTCATGTTTACCTCTGTGTTATTTTCTTTGAAGATCTCACCCCAGTTTTTATTTAAGGTTCATTCATTGATCACTTTCCAATCTAATTTTTCTTGGTGAAAATTCATGTTACTCAACCTTTACTCATCTTCACTTGCTGTAGCACATACACATTTTCTTATTTCCACATTGTATGATGCACTTATTTCTCCAAAGTTCTGATCCACTAAACTCACATTATTCACTTGTATATCTGAGAATACAGCCATGTCCTTTGTAAAGATAAAGTCTGTCATATGTCTCCTTGTTTTTCTGTGGTGTACTTATTCAAAGTTGAATGACACACAAGGATTGATTTGTCTTTGTTATTGTTCTCTTTTATCTGCTGAGAAAAGTATTCTTTGATTGAATTTCAATTATCAGAATTGAAAAGTGTACTTGGAAAAGCATATGTCATATGTGGATAATGGGAAAGAATTAAGAGACTGAGTGAAATGGAAGGTAATCTAGAATATGACAATAGAATATGAGAAGACAAATGCTCTCTGTCACTAAATACTCAGCATTTGATGGTAACTTTTGTGTGAAGTTAGAAGAATAGTGGTAGGAAAACTTACCAAAATAAGAATGAGTTAAGTTTTGCCCCTTGCTGTATTTTTCCTTCAACATTGAAGATTTCAAATAACAGGTTGAATATAATGACCTTATCAGAGTTTAAGTGCCAATCAGTATATGTGGGCTAAGTTGACTTTTATGTTTAGAGACAAGAAATGTTACTTGACTGGCCTTGGTAATGCTTGATTTTGTGTTTGAATCATTTTTTTGTCAGATTTAACTGGCATTCATGCAATATTGTTAAAAGTTATTCATTGTATTTGAAATGTATTAGTATCTAGTATTCAGTTTTTCTTTTATGATAGAGGATTTCTATATAGAACCATCCTCAGACAATTCAAAACTAAATATGTAACAGAGTAATATGTTTACAGACCTATTGCTTTTAATCAGGATCCATAAGTTTTCTTTTTCCATTTTGCTCTTTGTCATTTGACTTTTTCTCTATACTGTTCACAGGGTAAGACCTCGGAAGCACTAGCAAAATTGATGTCTCTTCAAGCAACAGAAGCAACACTGGTTATGTTTAGTGAGAGTAGCGAGACTATATCTGAGAAGATCATTGATGTGCAGCTGATCCAGAGGGGTGATGTACTAAAGGTAATACATTTGAGTATCACAGATCTGAAGTGCTTTGGAGTAAGAGGTATTCAGAAAGTCATT
This sequence comes from Panulirus ornatus, assembly GCF_036320965.1. Taxonomy (NCBI): domain Eukaryota; kingdom Metazoa; phylum Arthropoda; class Malacostraca; order Decapoda; family Palinuridae; genus Panulirus; species Panulirus ornatus. The sequence goes on along the minus strand of NC_092229.1, from coordinate 55,463,283 downwards.
ACGTATGTTTGAGGAACCCCTTTGATAAACTTTATCAGTTGTTTTTAGTATTTTACAAATTTCATTTTGTTATTATTTTTGAAAATACATTTGCTGTTCTTTCTCTAACTCTCACAATGTTGGTATGTCCACAGATAATTTTTCAGTGTTTCATCTTTACATTTACCATGTGCACTGAATAAATTCATCTGCTGAGTGGCAACCATATATCAAATACTGTATGGACAGTCTAAACTGCCACTGAACCCCCATTCAGTGCCAGTCATGCAAGCAATTGCTAGATTGCCCTATTTTTCTATGTTCAATATAAGGATTCCTGGACAACAAATACTTGTAATAATGAAAGAGAATGATAAAAAAAGATCATTATCTCAGTTTAGTAAACTTAGTACTGTGCAGTACACACACTCATCTGCCCACACACACTGTAGCCCCAACACCAGTGAGATGAAATGGGCAGGAGGTATTGGAATTCGTTGAAATATCATGGTATATCTTATGAGCTAAAAAGATGTGCAGATACATAAGTTAGACCACTTGAATTACTGTTCAAGATATCACAGGAGAGAGGCATAGTGCCAAGGGAATTATACAGAAAGGAAACCGGAAGCAGGCATTGAACTACAGGCTGGCCTAACTAATGAGTGTTGCTTGTAAGGTTCTGGAAAAGATTAATAGAAACAAGTGGATATTTTTCTGCAGAGGAGAAATTCCCTAAGTATGCGACAGCATGGTTTTAGGGAAAGGAGGTCATGTATAACCAACCTCCTAGAGTTTTATGAGAGATTGAACTCAATCTTGGATGAAAGGGAAGGCTGGATGGTCTGTCTTTATCCCAACTGCCATAAGGCATTTGACACTGTACTACATAGGGGGCTGATTAAGAAGCTGAATCACAAAGTAGGAATAAGGGCAAAACTCATACAATGGATAGAAAAGTATCTCAGTAGGAGGAACAAGCTGGAATAAGTGGGAAACAAAAACTGGATAGAAGATTATTTTAGTGTCAGGCATAAAGAATGCGTATTGGAGGAGCCTTTTCCAAATGGGTTGAGGTGACCAGCAGAGTGCCACAGGGTTGGTTTCTGGGAACATTACTCCTCTTGATATATATTAATGATTTGCCTGAAGGTATGGAATCCTATCTGAATATGTCTGTATATGCTGCAAAGGTCATGAGGGAAGTAAAAAGTAAAGAGGATTGCATCAGCTTACAAGGCGACATAGAGATTTCAAAGCTGGTCAGAAACGTGGGAGATAAAATTCAACTCTAGAGCAAATTTGAAGTGATGAGGATAGAACAGAGTGAAAGAAGGCTTTAATATGATTACTACCTAACAGGATTCTGTGTGTGAGAAGGACTTGAGAGTGGACATCATCCCTAACTTGTTGCTAGAAACCCATATTAGGAGAATACTTAAGGGATGAATGATTAAGGGTGATGGCTCGCAATGTTAATGGGATTACTAGTGAAGGTAAAAGGAGGGAGCTTGTACAGAATTTTAAAAGTTATAGTTCTGGTATGCTGGAGATTGGGGAAACCCATATTCTTGGGCAGGGTGTATGGAATGAAAATGGAGATAATGAATGCAAATTGTTAGAGGGTGTGGAAGGAGGATTGGTATAGACTGGAATGAATGAAAATAATCAGGGAAGGGAGAAACAAAGATACAAGGATGTGTGATTGTGCTATCACCAAGGAAAGTTTTATAAAGCATAGATGGAATGGATCAAGAGTAGTGTGGGTGAAAGGAAAGACTGAATTAGGAGGTTTGCATGGTATGTGTATATGCACCTTTGAATATAAGATGTAATGTAAGGATGAATTGAAATATTTCCGAGAAATTTTAATGACTTTATAGATGGGTTTGGAAGGAGAGGAAGGTGGTTGTAATAGGTGATATGAATGCAAAAGGGGATGAGATGAAGTTAGCAAGATAGTTGGAAAATGGTGAGTGCCTGAAGTAAATAAGAATGGAGGTTATCTTCTGGATATCTTTGCTGAGAGGGATTTATTCATCGCAAACACGTTTTTTTAGCGCAGGATGGTTCACAGATATACATGAATAAGAAATGATTGAAGAGAACAACAAGAGAATGTAATTGATCATGTTGAGAAAGGTTGTGCTGGATGCTAGAGTTGGAGATCTGATATCTTGCAGTTCTTGTGGAGGTGAGGATCTGGGTGAAGTGATGTTATGGCATAAGGAAGAATGGAGAGGTCAAAGTGATGGCAAGCAGGAAGATGAATTAGAAAGAATGCAAGGAGGAGTATGAAATAAGGGTTACAGAGAGTTTAAAGTACAGTAAGTGTAGGGATTCAGTCATGTGTGAATGAGGTAATTAAGTTGTTTACAGAAAGATGGTTAAACATTGTAGATTTAGTAGTAAATACAAGGTTGTGAGAGATAAGAATGAAAGTGAAAATGCATGGTGGATGGATAAGATTAGAAATGCTGAGGAAAAGAAGGAAAAGGCATGTGGTAGATTGCTTGAAAGGAATGTACCAGTGGAAGTTCAGCAAAGTGGGAGGGAAGAATATATGATGTGTGTGGGAATGTTAAGAGGCTGATAGAGAAAAGCAAATATAGAGTAGATGAAGATTGTGGAAGAAAATTCAGTGAAAAATTTAAGGAAAATATGAAATTGCTCTGGAAGGAGATGAAAAAAGGAAAGAGATGGACTTAAAAGTGGAAACGTAAATGTGAGAAGTAAGGAAGGGGACTTGCTGAATCAAAAGGTGGAAGTGATAGGAAGATGGAAAGACTATTTTGAAGAACTGATGAATATATGGGAGAAGCTAAGGCAGCAGTCGTTATATGCATGGGTATAGGGGATGGAAGGAAAAGAATACAAGCACAGGAGCCCATAGTAAGAAGGGAGTTAAAAAGGGTAGTAATTAGGTTGAAGGGATGAAAGGCATCTGGTGTAGATGGGATTACAGCTGAAATCTTTAAGTATGGAGGAGAAAGTGTGATAGATTAGATTCATATGATATGTAATTTAGCATAGAAGCAAAAGGTTTTGCCAAAGTATTGGGTGAAAGCCATTATTGTTCCTTTATTCAAAGAAAAAGGTGCTAAAGATGTTTTTTTTTTTTTTTTTTTTTTTTTTTTTTTTATACTTTGTCGCTGTCTCCCGCGTTTGCGAGGTAGCGCAAGGAAACAGACGAAAGAAATGGCCCAACCCCCCCCCCCCCCCCCCATACACATGTACATATACACGTCCACACACGCAAATATACATACCTACACAGCTTTCCATGGTTTACCCCAGACGCTTCACATGCCTTGCTTCAATCCACTGACAGCACGTCAACCCCTGTATACCACATGACTCCAATTCACTCTATTTCTTGCCCTCCTTTCACCCTCCTGCATGTTCAGGCCCCGATCACACAAAATCTTTTTCACTCCATCTTTCCACCTCCAATTTGGTCTCCCTCTTCTCCTCGTTCCCTCCACCTCCGACACATATATCCTCTTGGTCAATCTAAAGATGTATGAGGTAATAATATAGGAGTAAGTCTTATGTATTTTTTTATTATACTTAATTGCTGTCTCCCGCATCAGTGAGGTGGCGCAAGGAAACAGACGAGGAATGGTCCAACCCAGCCACATACACATGAATATATACATAAATGCCCATATACACACACATATACATACATAACATTTCAGCATATACACATATACATACACAGACATAAACATATATACACATGTACACATTCATGCTTGCTGCCTTCATCCATTCCTGTCGCCACCCCGCCACTAATAAAATAGCATCCCCCCCTCCCTCCAGCGAGGTAGCGCCAGGAAAAGACAAAAAAGGCCACATTTGTTCGCACTCACTCTTTAGCTGTCATGTGTGATGCACCGAAACCACTGCTCCCTTTCCAAATCTAGGCCCCACAGACCTTTCCATGGTTTACCCCAGACACTGCACATACCACATCATTCCAATTCCTTGTATGCCTCTCACCCTCCTGTTTGTTCAGGCCTCGATTGCTCAAAATCTTTTTTACTCCATCCTTTCACCTCCAATTTGGTTTCCCGCTTATCCTTCTTCTCTCTGCACTTCTGACACATATATCCGCTTTGTCAATCTTTCCTCACTCATTCTCTCCATGTGTCCAAACCATTTCAACACACCCTCTTCTGCTCTCTCAACCACACTTTATTTATTACCACACATCTGGAGAAGGCATATGATAGAGTTGATAGAGATGCTCTTTGGAAGGTATTAAGAATATATGGTGTGGGAGGCAAGTTGTTAGAAGCAGTGAAAAGTTTTTATCGAGGATGTAAGGCATGTGTACGTGTAGGAAGAGAGGAAAGTGATTGGTTCTCAGTGAATGTAGGTTTGCAGCAGGGATGTGTGATGTCTCCATGGTTGTTTAATTTGTTTATGGATGGGGTTGTTAGGGAGGTGAATGCAAGGGTTTTGGAAACAGAGGCAAGTATGCAATCTGTTGTGGATGAGAGAGCTTGGGAAGTGAGTCAGTTGTTGTTCGCTGATGATACAATGCTGGTGGCTGATTCATGTGAGAAACTGCAGAAGCTGGTGACTGAGTTTGGTAGAGTGTGTAAAAGAAGAAAGTTGGGAGTAAATGTGAATAAGAGCAAGGTTATTAGGTACAGTAGGGTTGAGGGTCAAGTCAGTTGGGAGGTAAGTTTGAATGGAGAAACACTGGAGGAAGTAAAGTGTTTTAGATATCTAGGAGTAGATTTGGCAGCGGATGGAACCATGGAAGTGGAAGTGAATCATAGGGTGGGGGAGGGGGCAAAAGTTCTGGGAGCATTGAAGAATGTGTGGAAGTCGAGAACATTATCTTGGAAAGCAAAAATGGGTATGTTTGAAGGAATGGTGGTTCCTACAATGTTGTATGGTTGCGAGGCGTGGGCTATGGATAGAGTTATGTGCAGGAGGGTGGATGTGCTGGAAATGAGATGTTTGAGGACAATATGTGATGTGAGGTGGTTTGATCAAGTAAGTAATGTAAGGGTAAGAGAGATGTGTGGTAATAAAAAGAGTGTGGTTGAGAGAGCAGAAGAGGGTGTTTTGAAATGGTTTGGTCACATGGAGAGAATGAATGAGGAAAGATTGACCAAGAGGATATATGTGTCAGAGGTGGAGGGAACAAGGAGAAGTGGGAGACCAAATTGGAGGTGGAAAGATGGAGTGAAAAAGATTTCGAGTGATCGGGGCCTGAACATGCAGGAGGGTGAAAGGCGTGCAAGGAATTGGAATGATGTGGTATGTGCAGTGTCTGGGGTAAACCATGGAAAGGTCTGTGGGTTCTAGATTTGGAAAGGGAGCAGTGGTTTCGGTGCATCACACATGACAGCTAAAGAGTGAGTGCGAACAAATGTGGCCTTTTTTGTCTTTTCCTGTTGCTATACATGTGTTTTGTGGGTGGGTTGGGCCAGTCTTTTGTCTGTTTCCTTGCGCTACCTTGCTAATGCAGGAGACAGCGACAAAGCAAAATATATAAATATAATCCTATGAGTCCATGGGGAAAATGAAACACGAAAGGTTCCCTAGTGCACTGTCGTGCACTGTTGTGCGCAGGAGGGTGGATGTGCTGGAAATGAGATGTTTGAGGACAATGTGTGGTGTGAGTGGTTTGATCGAGTAAGTAATGTAAGGGTAAAAGAGATGTGTGGAAATAAAAAGAGTGTGGTTGAGAGAGCAGAAGAGGGTGTTTTGAAATGGTTTGGGCACATGGAGAGAATGAGTGAGGAAAGATTGACCAAGAGGATATATGTGTCAGAGGTGGAGGGAACGAGGAGAAATGGGAGACCAAATTGGAGGTGGAAAGATGGAGTGAAAAAGATTTTGAGTGATCGAGGCCTGAACATGCAGGAGGGTGAAAGGCGGGCAAGGAATAGAGTGAATTGGATCGATGTGGTATACTGGGGTTGACGTGCTGTCAGTGGATTGAATCAGGGCATGTGAAGCGTCTGGGGTAAACCATGGAAAGTTGTGTGGGGCCTGGATGTGGAAAGGGAGCTGTGGTTTCGGGCATTATTGCATGACAGCTAGAGACTGAGTGTGAACGAATGGGGCCTTTGTTGTCTTTTCCTAGCGCTACCTCGCACACATGAGGGGGGAGGGGGATGGTATTCCATGTGTGGCGAGGTGGCGATGGGAATGAATAAAGTCAGACAGTGTGAATTGTGTGCATGGGTATATATGTATGTGTCTGTGTGTGTATATATATGTGTACATTGAGATGTATAGGTATGTATATTTGCGTGTGTGGACGTGTATGTATATACATGTGTATGGGGGTGGGTTGGGCCATTTCTTTCTTCTGTTTCCTTGCGCTACCTCGCAAACGCGGGAGACAGCGACAAAGCAAAATAAATATAAATATAAAACAAGGCATTTGATTCTTGTCCTGTTCTTATACTATATTTATGTTGCTTAAGTCTAACAGAAAGATCCTTACCAGTCTGACGAACATAAAATTTATCACAGTTTCCACAAGGGACTTTATAGATGCAGCCAAGAGAATTTTCTGGTGAATTCCGGATTAAGATATTCTTTATAGTATTATTGTTGCTAAAGGCAACATTTACATTAAAGGATTTAAGCAACATGGGAAGCAAAGTGAAATTATTATTAAAAGGGAGAACTAAAAGATTCTTGGTGTCAATGGGAGGTTTGGATTCAACTCCATAAAATGATTTCTTTGCTAACTTCAGGGATTTATCAATGAAATATCTAGGATACTTTAACTTAGATCCAATAGAATATATCTTCTCAAACTCATCATCAATAAACTCTGGACTGCAAATACATAATGCCCTAAGGAACATAGATTGAAATGATGATAATTTAACTCTGTCATGTTGAGTAATAATGGATATATGATGAGCATACATTGGTGGGTTTTCTGTGTATGCTAAACTTAAACTTGTTTCCTTGTTTATGGATCATGCAATCTAAAAATGGTAACATACCACTATTTTCATTTTCTACAGTAAATTTGATGGAAGGTACTGAATTGTTAAGTAAGGGGAGAAATATTTGTAAATTTTCATTTGTTGGCCAAACACAAAGAATATCATCTACATACCTAAACCAAATTGCATTAGAAGGTAAGATATCCTTTAGTAATTTTGTTTCAAAAAATTCCATGTAAAGATTACTTAGTACAGATGAAAGAGGGTTACCCATTGCCATACCAGATTTTTGAGCATAATAATCTCCATTAAATTGAAATACACAGTCTTTCATACACAATTTTATCAGTTCAGTGAAATTAGACTCTGAAACAGGTAAATGAATATCATCCAAAACATCAAATAAATATTCTAAAAGGTCATCAACTGGAACTTTAGTGAAAAGTGAGGAAACATCAAAGCTAACTAGTTTGAAATCAAAATTAATATTGATATTGTTTAGCTTGTTGACTAAATCTACATTGTTCATGATATTAGAATTTGATACCTTACCCACTAAAGGGCTTAATAAAGAAACTAACCATTTTGACAATTTATTTGTGATGAAGCCTACTGAACTCACTATAGGTCTTGCTGGAAAATTCTGTTTATGTGTTTTGATAAGTCCATACATATATGGCAATGAAGGGGACAAAGATGACAAACTTTTGATAAGAGGAATGTTATCTTTCAACAACAACTTCATTTCTTTATTGAAGTGAGAATTAACTGCTTCTAAGGGATTTTTACTAAGTTAAGAATATGTTGTGTTATCATTTAGAAGATCATTCATTTTAGATAAATAGTTACTTTTGTCTAAAATCACAACATTGTTAGCCTTATCTGCTTTAGTGATATGTATATCCTTATCTTTTTTTAAGGTGTTAATAGCTCGTATGAATCTTTTAGGGCAATTAGCTTCCACTGGTTTTGACAAACTGGCATACACTAAACCCTTACAGATATTAATATCATCATTACTTAGATTAGTGTATTTTTCTAAATTACAAAAAGACTTTGTGACATCAACACAGCTGGCTTCTCTGTTAGAGCACACAAAACTTAAACCCCTTACTTAACAATTTAGTTCCTTCCATCAAATTTATTGTAGAAAATTAAAATAATGGTATGTTACCATTTTTGGATTGCATGATCCATAGACAAGGAAACAAGTTTAAGTTTAGCATATACAGAAAACCCACCAATGTATGCTCATCATATATCCATTATTACTCATCTCAACATGACAGAGTTAAATCATCATCATTTCAATCTATGTTCCTTAGGGCATTATGTATTTGCAGTCCAGAGTTTATTGATGATGAGTTTGAGAAGATATATTCTATTGGATCTAAGTTAAAGTACCCTAGATCTTTCAATGATAAATCCCTAAAGTTAGCAAAGAAATCATTTTATAGAGTTGAGCCCAAACCTCCCATTGACACCAAGAATCTTTTAGTTCTCCCCTTTTGATAATAATTTCACTTTGCTTCCCATGTTGCTTAAATCCTTTAATGTAAATGTTGCCTTTAGCAACAATAATACTATAAAGAATATCTTAATCCGGAATTCACCAGAAAATTCTCTTGGTTGCATCTATAAAGTCACTTGTGGAAACTGTGATAAATTTAATGTTGGTCAGACTGATAAGGATCTTTCTGTTAGACTTAAGCAACATAAATATAGTATAAGAACGGGACAAGAATCAAATGCCTTGTTTAATCATGTTAAAAACTATGATCATTGTATTGACTGGAGTAACGCCATCTCAGTTATTAACTCTAACTCTGTTACCAAGAGAAATTTCGTTGAATCTTCTATTATTAGATACACAAAGAATTATAATCTTAATATTAGTGATGGTCTATACAAATTGGATAACTTTATTGTTGATGGGATTTGCAAAATGATAAGTTTATGAACGCTCGTTGTATGTTTTGGACAATCCCATGTTTACCAAATGGCATCCTAGCTTCATCTCTTTGATGTATATCAACTGACTGTTATATTTCTCACTTGTGTCTCCCTTGATGATGTGATTATTACACGAAAGTGCACTTGGGAACCCTTTGTGTTTCATTTTCCCTGTGGACTCATAGGAATATCTTGATCATGCGCAAAATTGTGATCCTTTCCAATATGAATATAAATATAAGTGAAGATAACAGATATAGTGTTAATGGAAAGTTCAGACAGAATTTATTATACCATGAAAACTTTTTGTTTAAGGGAAATATAAGATGGCTTGTAGTCATTGATGGCATGATGGGTATGAGTTATTATGAATAGATTAAATGACACCCTTAAAAAATGTATAGTAACTTGAAGTAAATGGTAAGAAAACAGTTTCCAATTATCTAGGCAGAAAAAAAGCCATACATCTGTTACTATAATTGTAAAATTGGAGACGTTAAGTTGATTCAGAAAGAGGGAAGAGCTTGTATCATAAACTCATGTATAGCCGAGTCTAATGCATAAATCAACCCACAACTTTCATCCAAAAATCATTTTTCCACATATCTGATGTATAGAAATTAACTCCTAAATCCTTCCTTAGACTCATCATGATATGATATCGTTGTCGATATGTTGTGTATCTTACCTTAGGCCTAAACCATTATTTTCACTCATGAATATACGTATCTGTAATACATTCCAGTTTTATATACATAAGATACATACTCAACTGTAGTAATGAAATCAGAGAACATATCCACATTTACTAACATGTTTACAAGTGTATCACATAGTGTTGTCAGATCAGACCAAAATATCAGATTTAATAAATTGATCACCAAAATTTTTATTTATACATTTCATGCGACAAAACAAGTTGTCGCTCATTAAAGATTATTTTGCTGAATATTATTGGTAATGGTATAGGTGGAGAAAGTTTTAGAAAATATTTACTGGTACGTCATGATATCAGGATCCCAAAGACATGTGTTTCTGAAAGCACTGTAAGACTTGTTTAATTCCTTCCCTTCAACTTTTCTTTTTCAAAGCATGTTCCAAAAAATCAGTTTTGAAATGTATGCAGAAGGACAAAGCAACACACAAAATATTTTGCTTGAATTGTTTGTTTTGAAAAAATGCTACCTAATGAAATACATTTACTGTGAATCCAAGTTATGACCATAATGTAAACTGTGGTGTAGTGTGAGATCACAATACAATTTGAATTTTGTAAGATAATATTATTTTTTCTGAAATATTCAGTATTGGTAATTTATAGCTTTGAAGTGGCATATGAGGTGAATGGATTTTACTCCTGTACGTAAGAAAAAAAATTTAGCCAGTGAAGTGAGCTACTTGGCCTGGTGTCAGGCTAATGCTGATGTGGCCTGGCAGTGGGGCCAGATGACTGCTGTGTTGGATACTTCATTTACCGTTTGTCATTTTCTCTTTGTGTTTCAAGTTCCTTGCAGGACATCGACCCCCGTATACCACATCATTCCACTTCACTCTGTCCCATGCATGCCATTTACCCTCCTGCATGTTCAGACCCTGATCACTCAAAATGTTTTTCACTCCATCCTTCCATCTCCAATTTGGTCTCCTGGTTCTCCTTGTTCCTTCCACCTCTTGACACACATATACAGATGCTCCCCGACTTACAATGTTTTGGCATATGATTTTTCTTACTTTATGATGGTGTGATAGCGATACACATTTAGTAGAAATTGTATTTTGAATTTTGATCTTTTCCTGGGCTAGCAAATTTGGTACGATATTCTCTCACGATGCCACGCAGAGGCAGCGAGCTGGAGCTTCCAGTCAGCCACATGATCACGAGTGTAAACAACCATTACTCTGCAGTGTACTGTGCTGCAAGTGTGTTTTGGATTTTGTGTTTTGTGCTTTTTGCATCCCATCATATTTACAAAATGCCCATTTGTGTCTCCTGTCTCTGGTGAGAAGAAGAGAAAGCCAGTTACTCTTTAGATGAAATTAAGAATAATTGCCCAGCATGAAGGTGGTAAGCAATGGCCATCCCATGTGAGTTAGGACTTTCACAATCAATGGTCTTGACAGTCTTAAGGTGTAAGAAGTGAATCAGTGATGCAGAGAAATCTTCAGCATCAGTTAAATTTACTGCCATCATGAAGAAGAGAGCCGAGCCAATTGATGATATGGAAAAATTACTTGTCAAGTGGACAGAAGACCAGATACAGAAATGCATACTACTTATTCTACTGACAATCCAGGCTAAGGCAAGAGGTCTTTTCGATACACTAAAACAGCATGCCAATTATCCTACGTATACAAAGACGTGTACAGCAAGTCAGGATGGCTTCAACGCTTCAAAAGGCATTTTGATTTTCATAATGTAAAGGTTAGTGGTTAGGCAGCAAGTACCGATACTGAAGGTGCCGAAGTTTTAAGGAAGAGATGCATAGAATGATTGTGGATGAGAAATGTAAATGTTCTGAGAACATTTAAGGTAGGCTAGGCTGAGCTATTATGTTCAGTAGGTTAGATGTACAGAATTAAATGTATTAAAAGTAACCGACTTATGATGTGTTTATTAGAACGTAACCCCATCATAAGTCGGGGGCATCTGCATTCTCTTTTTAAACCTTTCTTCATTCATTCTCTATATGTTCAAATCATTTCAGCACTCCCTCTTTTGCTCTCTCAACTACACTGTTTTTATTTCCACACATCCCTCTTACCCTTTCATTATTTAATCAGTCAAACCACCTCTCAACAGATATTGTCCACAGACATTTCATTTCCAACATATCCACCCACTTTCCCACAGCCTTATCCTTAGCCTCGCATCTTTATTATATTGTTGGGACTACTAATTCTTCAAACATACCCATTTTTGCCCTCCCAGATAACATTCTTTCTTCTCGCACATTCTTCATCACTCCCAGAACCTTCACCCCTTCCCCCTCCCTATGACCTACTTCCACTATCATGGTTCCATTCACTGCTAAGTCCACTCCCAGACATCAAAAACAATTCACTTCCTCTAAGTTTTCTCCAGTCCAACTCACATCCCAACTAACTTGTCTATCTACCCTCAACTTTCTCTTATCACACACTCTTCCAAACTGTCACCAAATTGTGCATTTCTCATTGAAATCTACCACCAGAGCTGTATCGTCATCAAACCACAACTGACTCACTTCCCTTTATACAGAAGAGAAACTCGGGTATCCATAAGTTGTTGCTTATAAGTTGACTTTTGAAGCTTAATTTTTTGTTTCCAATATAAGGGAGTGACTTATAGGACAGGTATAAGATGGGAAACACAAAAAGAAGGCTCTGACACCTTCATCATACTCAAACCTTAGGCCTGAATCACTTGTTACTGAGTTGCAACTTAGATATTAACACTTGTGAATACAGCATTTTAATGGTACCTACCTTTAGCATGTTACTGCAATTAAACATATACCTTTTTTTAGAATATACAAGTTTCTGTTACTGATAATGGCAGACATAATGGATAAGCACAATAAGTATCACTGACAGCAAACTTAAACATCGACTTTTCACATAATGCATGAGTATTGACTGGTTCATTGTTTAGGTGAAATACGCTAATATACTAGGTCAACTTGTAGGCCACAATTTACAGTACTTATAGACAAACATTTGGTGAACAAAGAGCAGATCTCTCCAAATGCATACAGACCTCTACAGCTAAGCAATGTATGTAGTTCAGAGATTTTGCTTGACTTTTTTTTTTTTTTTTTTTTTTTTCTCATACTATTTGCCATTTCCCGCGATAGCGAGGTAGCGTTAAGAACAGAGGACTGGGCCTTTGAGGGAATATTCTCACCTGGCCCCCTTCTCTGTTCCTTCCTTAAAAAAAAAAAAAAAAAAAAAAAAAAATGAGAGGGGAGGATTTCCAGCCCCCCGCTCCCTTCCCTTTTAGTCGCCTTCTACGACACGCAGGGAATACGTGGGAAGTATTCTTTCTCCCCTATCCCCAGGGATAAACTTTGTTATGGCACATAAAACTTTGTCCATATCAGAAAAACATGTGCTTCCATCTGTTATCTTTATTTTCCCATAATGAAGACAGAGAACTTTCTGCTTAAAACCAACTCCAAGAACACACACATGGTGGGTGTTACATAGAGAACTTTCTGCTTAAAACCAACTCCAAGAACACACACATGGTGGGTGTTACATAGACCTAAACCAGTGTACAATAGACAAGTCCCTTAGGTCTTTCTTCATCCAGAGACTGAGGACCACTACAAATCAGCCCACTTCATCCCATAGAAAAGCCTTGGACCTAATGGAATAGTACTCCATCCTTATCTTAGTGCTGATTCACTTCCGTGAATCTCACTACCCTTGCCTCAGGTCAGTGATTGGATGAGATCATAAATATCCAAAAATGGATTTTACTTAAAGTTCAGAGAGTGTAGAGGTTTCCTGCATGCCCTGGGTTTTTTGAAGGTGTACATTTGGGGAGTCCTGTGTGGACAGGGATGGTTATGACATGAGTAGGATCATAGCAACAGAAAGGAATCAAAGACTCTCAGAGGAGGGAATTCTTAGGCCCAAGTGATCTCAGTATAAAAAGACTCATTTTCAATAATTGTCTATTTGTACTGTACAGGGAGGAAGTGTTACATTCATAGAGCCCCAATCTCTTGAACATTTTCTACTGTCATACATCTTGAATTTATGTATAATGTCTGCATCAACCATGTTCTCAGTCATTCTGTTCCATTCATTTATCTCTCTTATACTATAAAAGTACCTCTTTGCATCCTTTTTAACAGGTTTCTTGCTTGATTTCATGTTATGTCGACTGGTTGCTCTATCCCTATCTCTCTCAAAGAACTGATCGCTGTCTATGTCATTGATCTTTTTAAAAGCTTAAAGGTTGTGATCAGGTCACCCTTCATTCTTCTTTCATCCAAGGGGGCAAATTTAAAGTCTTTAGCCTTTCCCTGAAACTTAGTTCTCTTAATGCTAATGCCATCTTTGTTGCCATCCTTTTGACCTTCTCTATTATTTCTTTGTGCTTCTTTAGGTGTAGTGACCAAACTTGATAAGCATATTCAGTTTTGGCCTCATGCTAACTACTTCTGTATCCCATGTACTTGAAAGCTATTCCAATATTTTCCAGCAGACAGTTTATTGCCTTTACTGTTCTAATATGGGACTCTGGTGACAGTTTAGGGATAATGTCAACTCCTAAGTCCTTCTCACACATAGAATCCTGAAGCTTATCTCCTGCTTGATATTAATCATACTTAGGCCTTCTTGCATATGTCCCATCCACATTAACATTTGCTTGCGTCAAGAGTCCAGGCTGTGGAAATGAGTTATTTGAGAGGAGCATGTGGTATGATTAGATGGAATGATGTAAGTAATGAGGAGGAGTATGAGAGATATGCAGTGGAAGGGAATGCCAAGGGAGTGAATTTTAGAGTGGTAGAGGAGATGAAACATAATACTCTGAGGGGGTTTAGGCACATGGAAAGAATGCATGATGGGGAGTTCACAAGGAGAGTGTATGATAGTATGATTAAAAGGATTGGTGTTAGAGGAAGACCATACCTGTGACATGGGGAATAGAGTGGAAAAGTACTGGAGGAAAGAAAAGGGGGAAGAATGCATGGAATGGTGTATGTGAAAGAGGCATATAAGGACATGGATAAGTGAAGGCTCTTTCGCTGTGGTCATCTCCTTGATGGCAGTCGCCCCAGGGAATAGGCATCAGAGAAATATTAGATTGATAGAATTTCAGTTACCGTGTATCAGATCAATTTAGGTTCTCTTGTAAGCTGATGCAAAACTTCATGTTTTTACTTCCCTCATGACTTTTGCATTTTTTGGAAATGTATTCAAGTAAGTATCCACATGATCAGGCAGATTATTTACAAAGACTGAGAAGAGTAAATGTCCCAAAGCAGAACTCTATGGCACTCCTCTGGTGTACTCCAATCTATTTGGAGAAGGCTTCTTGACATGTGTCCTTTGCTCCCTTCCTCTAAGATTTTCTTCTCTATATTGAAAGAGACTTCCTTTATTCGTGTGTGGTACTCTGAGTCTTGATCAGCCACCCATGCAGTACTGTGTCAAATGCTTTCAGGCAGTCAAGATATAAACAAAGTATCTAGCCTTGCCTTTAGTTTAGGACAAAGCTCACTCTCATAAAAATCAAAAAGGCTCGTTACATGTGACCTTCTTTCCCTATAGCAGTGTTGCCTCTCACATAAGTGATTTCTCTCTTGTAGTAAGTCAGCCACTTTTTTCTAATTGTTTTCCAGTACCTTACTCATCAAGGAGACTGGACTGCATTTCAGTGCCTCTTTTCCCAGTTTTCTTTCTTACACATGGGTAAGACATATGCCCTTTTCCACTCCCTTGGCACTCTGCCTTTCTTCAGTGACATCTTGAACAGTATTTTAGTAGATATGTTTAGTGTATCTGCACACATTTTCAGCACATATAATTGAAATTTCAAGACCATGAGTCTTGTATGGATCAAGGCCTTTTAGTGTTCAGTTAATATCTCTTTAAATGTTTCTTTGTCTTCTAAAACATCCTTTCCATCCCATCTCACTTGTGATAGAGCTACAGTGTCTTTCATTTTGAAGACACTTGAACTTGGTATTCACTTCCTCACATAACCTTCCATCATCCTCAACCATTTTTCCCTCTTAATTCCTTAATCTGATTAGTTGCTCTTTAACTTACAATCTATATCTGAGATTTATTAGAAGGGGTTTTCACCTACCTTGTCTACAATACTCTTCAAAATTTCTCATTTCCTCTTTTCTTGTCTTGCCGTGGTCTGTTCTTTTGCTTCATGTGGTGTGTTCTGTTTTTTGCTACCTGACTGTATTCTTTACTTTTTTTTCCTCTCTTCCCATTGTCTCTCATGCTTCATAAATAATCTACTGAATTCCACCTTGATTTTGAGTTTCATAACCTAAGTACCTACTGGCTAGATGACTTCAAGTCAAATGTAACATTATTGGTCTTCCTTATATGTCATGAATATAACCACTAATTCTTCGTCTTTCCTGTATTACAAAGATTGCACCTGGTGATTTTATTGCAGCTAGGAACCCTTTCATGAACATTTCTTCTTTCTTCCCCCTTTCCTCTTTATTTGGTATATTTCATTCATCCAGTCCAAAAATGATCAAATGTCTATGTCAGTTGAGCACTTGGTTACTAATCATGCACCTCTGTCCATCAGTTTTCATTCATCAGCCTCATTTGTGTTCCTCTAGTTTTCTTTGTCATCTCCCTTTTTGCTAATAAGTACTGATCCTGTTTGCTTTGCACTTTTTTTAAATTCTCATCTACAAGACTATAGATTTTGCTAATTGTTCTGTCTCTCACAGCACATTGTATTGTTAATGCCTTGGACACCTAAGTTTCAATGTCCCCAGCATCATTTAGCATGCTCTGGGTTTGTTGCCCAGCCCCCAAAACTGCACTTCTCTCCTATTTCCAAAAATATCTGCACCAAGTGTTTTGGGTATTTTCCCTTGGTCAACAGCCTCTTGGACATACAGAACAGCCCCTTCTAACCTCTCCTGCTCTTTAATAATTGTACCTTCATTCCTATGGTTACATGTTTTATCAGCCTCTTTGCTCATGATCATTTATCTTAATTTTTAAGTCCCTGAGTTCCATTTAATTTCGTGACACTTCTCATGATCTTTGAATTGATTTTAGAATTTCATTACCTCCATCTGTTATTGCTCTAATCTCTGATCCTGGTTCTTCATTATCTCAACCATTAACAAACTTTTGTTTTCTGGTTTACTTGTTTTGTTCCTTCTACTTGCTTCCATTTTGTGAATCAAATCACGATTGACTGCTCTTGATGTTCTACCTTGTCTGAATCCATTTCTGGGTAATATCATACGAAAAAGAAAGAATTACTCTGTAAAATGGAAAGGTTTTCAGATCTCAAAATTCCATTTTCAGTATCCTCTGTCCACTCATTTCTTCATTAGATCTACACTCTTTCAGACAGGATTTGAAGGTACTTTTCAACACTGATTTTGCATATGTAATGTGAGATAGCTAAAAAAAAAATATTTAGCTTTCCCCCAAGATTGCTTCTTAATACAATCATGGTGTTATTTCATTTTCATTGTTCAGAAAATGCCATTTATTTTAAAGGATTGTATCAGTCATCATGTTATTTTGAAATTTATTAACCAATATTTATAGTCTTTAATTCCAAGGAAATCCTCGAAATCATGAAAGGTTAAGATGCATGAATTATACCTTCAGGTAAAACCAGGAGAAAAAGTCCCTGTCGATGGACGTGTTGTCTCTGGTCAGAGTATGGCAGATGAGTCACTCATTACAGGAGAGTCTATGCCTGTTGCCAAGAAACCAGGTGTGCAGGTTATTGGTGGCTCCATTAACCAGAATGGTCTTCTTATGATCAAGGCAACTCATATTGGCAATGATACAACCCTTTCACAGGTAAGGTTAGATAAATGTAGAATCAGCATGTAAATCTCTTTTACATCTATATTCACAGAGATGTTTTTAATACTTGATGCATACCAGTTCATCCCTGTTAGTAATGTAGATTCCCCTATTAGTACAGTAGTCATAATCATATATTCTGCCTAATGATCCTTAAGTGCATTACTTGAAAAAACCATGTTACTCAAATATAAGCAACCCCTTGTTCTAAATCAGTGTGTGAATGGTGAATGTATGTCATACAAAAAAAAGCTTGGACCTCTGTTCAAAGCTGCACCCCAAAGTTAAGCCACCACTTTGATAACAGGCAGAGAGTATGGGAGCAGTGATATGCCATATTTTCAGGTTGTATTAGATCCAAATGCAGGGACAGATGAATTCTGTGCAAAGGCTATAACATTTGCACTCATATGTACCTTAAAATTATGAGCATTATCATGTATATTTATAACAAATTACCCATTTCTCATTCTTTCGATATTTCTGGACATATTTTCTCGAGTTGTGCTCATCTGACGCAAGTAGCTGTCTACTTTCTGCTTCACCTGCATGTGGACTATTGGCATTCTGTACGCAAATATGTAATCTCTCCTTGTCATACATAACACTTGACAGCCCTTAACTCACACAGCTTATTCTTCGTAACTAGATTTTCCTGTGGTGAGCACTATATGCCTGCTCTGCCTTTTGAAAAAATGTTAGGGGCAACAGACAGTAGTAGTAGGCAGGAGCATTAGTAGTTGGAAGTAACATTAGGAAGGAGCATTAGGTAGAAGCAGTCATTAGGAACATTAGATAGGAGCTTCTGCAACCACTGCACTAGACTTGCCCTCTGCCAGTAGCCTGTTATGGGTGAGGTTCTAAAGACTAAGAATGGCACTGGGGTTCACTGGTTATAGAGACTATTACTGTGGCCACCCCCTTGAGGGAGTTTCCATTGGGAATAGGTGTCAATGATAGATACAGTATAATATGCTATTCTTAGTGTTTCTTGAATACATTAAAAATATTGTCATAGGGCAATATGAAATGTTTCATTAACAGGATTTCATCCACTTCCATTCACGGTGGGTTTTTTCACTTCCTCCAAAATATGGTAAGAATTTCCCTTGTCTCCTCTTTTCTTTTTCATGAACCTCTTTATATTTTATTACAGCCTGGCCTTGATGTAGACTCTTGTCTGTGACTGGAGCCTTTAACATACAAAAAGAAAAAAAGAAATCACATTTACCCATCCAGTTTTATATTGACACAAATTTTTTATGTCCATGACACAACTCATTGGTGGTAGGCTCTTTTGGGAGGGTCAAAATATAGTTTCAACTAGAAAATTGTAGGTTACTTTATTTTATTATACATAATCGCTGTTTCCTGCATCGGTGAGATAGTGCCAGGAAACAGACGAAGAATGCCCCATCCGCTCATATACACGCATATATACATAAACACTCATATATGCAAATATACATATATATATATATACATATCAACATATACATTCATATACATACATAGACATATACATATATATTTTTTTTTTTTTTTAAACCATTCGCCATTTCCCGCATTAGCGAGGTAGCGCTAAGAACAGAGGACTCGGCCTTTTTTGGAATATCCTCACCTGGCCCCCTCTGTTCCTTCTTTTGGAAAATTTAAAAAAAAAAAAACGAGAGGGGAGGAATTCCAGCCTCCCGCTCCCTCCCCTTTTAGTCGCCTTCTACGACACGCAGGGAATACGTGGGAAGTATTCTTAAACCCCTATCCCCAGGGATAATACATATATATACACTTGTACATATTCATACTTCCTTGCCATCATCCATTCTTGTCACTATCCTGCCCTACAGGAAACAGCATCACTACCCCCACTTCAGCAAGGTAGCGCCAGGAAAACAGACAAAAAAAGCCACATTTGTTCACACTCAGTCTCTAGCCATCATGTGCAATGCACTGAAACCACAGTTCCCAATCCATATCCAGGCTCCACAGACCTTTCAATGGTTTTCCCCAGATGCTCCACATGCCCTGGTTCAGTCCATTGACAGCATGTTGACCCTGGTATACCACATCGGTCCAATTCACTCTATTCCTTGCAATCCTTCCACCCTCCTGCATGTTGAGGCCCCGATCACTCAAAATCTTTTTCACTCCATCCTTCCACCTCCAATTTGGTCTCCCACTTCTCCTCGTTCCCTCCACCTCTGACACATATATCCTCTTTGTCAGTCATTCCTCACTCATTCTCCATGTGACCAACATTTCAATACACCTTCTTCTGCTCTCTCAATCATATATATGTATATATATATATATATGTTTATTCGCTACCTCGCAAATGCGGGAGACAGCGAAAAAAAAATATATATATTTATTATTTATTTTGCTTTGTCGCTGTCTCCCGCGTTTGCGAGGTAGCGCAAGGAAACAGAACAGACGAAAGAATGGCCAACCCACCCACATACACATGTATATACATACAAGTCCACACACGCAAATATACATACCTATACATCTCAATGTATACATATATATACACACACACATATACATATATACTTATGTAGATAATTCATACTGTCTGCCTTTATTTATTCCCATCGCCACCTCGCCACACATGGAATAACAACCACCTCCCCCCTCATGTGTGCGAGGTAGCGCTAGGAAAAGACAACAAAGGCCCCATTCGTTCACACCCAGTCTCGAGCTGTCATGTAATAATGCACCAAAACCACAGCTCCCTTTTCACATCCAGGCCCCACAGAACTTTCCATGGTTTACCCCAGACACTTCACATGCCCTGGTTCAATCCACTGACAGCACGTCAACCCCGGTATACCACATCGATCCAATTCACTCTATTCCTTGCCCGCCTTTCACCCTCCTGCATGTTCAGGCCCCGATCACTCAAAATCTTTTTCACTCCATCTTTCCACCTCCAATTTGGTCTCCCACTTCTCCTCGTTCCCTCCACCTCCGACACATATATCCTCTTGGTCAATCTTTCCTCACTCGTTCTCTCCATGTGCCCAAACCATTTCAAAACACCCTCTTCTGCTCTCTCAACCACGCTCTTTTTATTTCCACACATCTCTCTCACCCTTACATTACTTACTCGATCAAACCACCTCACACCACACATTGTCCTCAAACATCTCATTTCCAGCACATCCACCCTCCTCCGCACAACTCTATCCATAGCCCACGCCTCGCAACCATATAACATTGACGGAACTACTATTCCTTCAAACATACCCATTTTTGCTTTCCAAGATAATGTTCTCGACTTCCACACATTCTTCAAGGCTCACAGAACTTTCGCCCCTTCCCCCACCCTGTGATTCACTTCTGCTTCCATGGTTCCATCTGCTTCCAAATTCACTCCCAGATATCTAAAACACTTCACTTCCTCCAGTTTTTCTTCATTCAAACTTACCTCCCAGTTGACTTGGTCCCTCACCCCTAGTGTACCTAATAGCCTTCCTCTTATTCACATTTACTCTCAGCTTTCTTCTGTCACACACTTTACCAAACTCAGTCACCAGCTTCTGCAGTTTCTCCCGTGAATCAGCCACCAGCGCTGTATCGTCAGCGAACAACAACTGACTCACTTCCCAAGCTCTCTCATCCACAACACACTGCATACTTGCCCCTCTTTCCAAACTCTTGCATTTACCTCCGTAACAAGCCCATCCATAAACAAATTAAACAACCATGGAGATATCACACACTCCTGCCGCAAACCTACATTCACTGAGAACCAATCACTTTCCTCCCTTCCGACACGTACACATGCCATACATCCTCAATAAAAACTTTTCACTGCTTCTAACAACTTGCCTCCCACACCATATATTCTTAATACCTTCCACAGAGCATCTCTATCAACTCTATCATATTCCTTCTCCAGATTCATAAATGCTACATACAAATCCATTTGCTTTTCTAAGTATTTTTCACATACATTCTTCAAAGCTGATCCACACATCCTCTACCACTTCTGAAACCACACTGCTCTTCCCCAAACTGATGCTCTGTACATGCCTTCACCCTCTCAATCAATACACTCCCATATAATTTCCCAGGAATACTCAACAAACTTATACCTCTGTAATTTGAGCACTCACTTTTATCCCTTTGCCTTTGTACAATGGCACTGTGCAAGCATTCTGCCAATCCTCAGGCACCTCACCATGAGTCATACATACATTAAATAACCTTACCAACCAGTCAGCAATACAGTCACCCCCTTTTTTAATAAATTCCACTGCAATACCATCCAAACCCGCTGCCTTGCCGGCTTTCATCTTCCGCAAAGCTTTTACTACCTCTTCTCTGTTTACCAAACCATTCTCCCTAACCCTCTCTGTTTGCACACCACCTCGACCAAAACACCCTATATCTGCCATTCTATCATCAAACACATTCAACAAACCGTCAAAATACTCACTCCATCTCCTTTTCACATCACCACTACTTGTTATCACCTCCCCACTAGCCCCCTTCAGTGAAGTTCCCATTTGTTCCCTGCCCCCTTCAGTGAAGTTCCCATTTGTTCCCTTGTCTTACGCATTTTATTTACCTCCTTCCAAAACATCTTTTTATTCTACCTAAAATTTAATGAAACTCTCTCACCCCAGCTCTCATTTGCCCTCTGTTTCACCTATTGCACCTTTCTCTTGACCTCCTGCCTCTTTCTTTTATACATCTCCCAGTCATTTGCATTATTTCCTTGCAAAAATCGTCCAAATGCCTCTCTCTTCTCTTTCACTAATAATCTTACTTCTTCATCCCACCACTCACTACCCTTTCTAATCTGCCCACCTCCCACGCTTCTCATGCCACAAGTATCTTTTGCGCAAGCCATCACTGCTTCCCTAAATACATCTCATTCCTCCCCCACTCCTTTTATTTAACTGCACCAGACTCAGAGGAAAAGCTCATCCTGTGAATTAGCTGACAGCATATCATCATCTCTGTACAGCAGCACTGTCAATCTCTTTCTGTTTCTCCACTATTAAGTACAGTATTGCAACACAATCACCCACCACTGTCAATCTCTTTGTGCTTCTCCACTATTAAGTACAGTATTACTACACAATCACCCACCTTGCCCTCACCTCTTTTAATGCCCCATCTTTAGATACATTAGATAGCTTTAGTAACATTTTGAATATTTTATAATGCTCCATCATATGCTTTAGATAATTCACTCTTAACAGTTTTAGCACTTAGTCACACATAAGACTGCTGCCATTGTGAAGATTCTTAACAGCATTCTGATGTCTTCCACATGTGCCATGTTGAATCAGGATTTCCAAGAAAACTCTCCAATTTATTTGATCATTTGTCTTGTATAAATCCATGAATGCAGCATGCACTTTCTCCTTTTTCTAAAAAAGAATTCTACTAGTTGTCCATTTGCAAAAACTTGGTTTATGCATTTTACTCCATTCCTAAACCTGGTGTGCATTACACCAAGAAAGGAGTCTTAAATCTATTTAACAAAATCAATCATTACTGTACCATACACCTAGCCAGCTGCACTGAGGTCTATTTCTCTGTAGTTCATTTTTTTTTTTTTTTTTAAACTATTCGCCATTTCCCGCATTAGCGAGGTAGCTTTTAAGAACAGAGGACTGGGCCTTTGTGGAATATCCTCACCTGGCCCCCCTCTGTTCCTTCTTTTGGAAAATTAAAAAAAAACGAGAGGGGAGGATTTCCAGCCTCCCGCTCCCTCCCCGTTTAGTCGCCTTCTACGACACGCAGGGAATACGTGGGAAGTATTCTTAATCCCCTATCCCCAGGGATAATTTCATACGGTCTTTTTAGTTCATACGGTCACTTTTACTTTTTTATCTTGGAACAGTAGAACAGTTAGTGCCTTTATCATATGGTCAGGCTTATTACTACTTTTCTGTGCTTCTTTACTTACTTTCCAGATCCTTTCAACAACTCCTTACCATTTCATGCATCACTCCCTCTATGCCCCAGTTTTTCCATTAAGAGGTTTATTGCTTTTCATACTTCCTCCTTTGACTGTTGCTTTTCATACTTCCTCCTTTGCCTGTTGCTTTTCATACTTCCTCCTTTGCCTGTTGCTTTTCATACTTCCTCCTTTGCCTTATGTTTTTCTGTCAGTATCTGTAATCGTATCGTACTATTCAGTATGTCTGTTACACCTTCATTTTCGTTCTTAGAAATACTCTCATACCAATTTCACCCTTCGTCAGTTACAGTTTTCGAGACTTGTCCAACACATGCCTGCTCCTTTTTCATACCTCTTTTCTGTTTTTATGCTCCTCCTTCCAAAATAGGTTTTTTCTTATTTCCTGGAAATTCTCTCATTTTCCTGCTAAGATTCCCTTTTCCCTCCATCTACTCCCATGTATCATCTAGAAATGCTTCCTATATAGATGTGAAATTAGTTGCCTTTTGTTTGCTAAGGATCCCCCCCCCTCATCTCTTAATTAGTAAATAAAAGTTGCATGAAAGTGTAGTTTTATGTAATAGCTAGAACTTCATAACCTTGTGAAATTATTAGGATGTACTTTATTTCCTGTTGATGCAGAGCTGTTCTTTAATGAAGCTGTTAAGTGTGGGTTACCACAATAGGAGCAGGGAAGTTGTTTCTATATATATATTGTTGTTAAAGCCACTGATGTAAATTGGCGGATTGCCATCAGACAAGTGTTACAATAATTAACTTCTCTTGTTTTGTGCACTGATAATAGTACTCTCATGCTAGCATTATTTTTCCTAGATTGTGAAGTTGGTTGAAGAAGCTCAGACATCTAAGGCACCCATCCAACAGCTTGCTGACAAAATTGCTGGCTACTTTGTACCAATGGTGGTCACAGTGTCTTCTGTTACACTCATATCATGGATTGTTATTGGTTATGTGGACATTAAACTTATAGATATGGATCATGCTCAAATGGTATGTTATGTTTGACTTGTACTTTTTTACTTTATTTTTTGACCTTCAGTTATTTTACCTTTACAGAGTTTGCTAAGTTATTTTTGTTTCAATAGCTATAGTGATGTATAGTTCAGACTTTGGGAGTGAATGATAATGGTACTTTCGGGTGTGCACTTTGGAGGATAACACTCTAAATAGTTCACTTGTTGTGTAGATTTAATTCAGTCTCCATTGATAATTATTTTGTCCAAAATTTTTAAATGAAATTCTAGTGTGAAAGTGAGTGTTCAAATCTCAGAGGCATAAGTTTGTTAAGTATTCCTGAAAAATTGTATCGGAGGTTATTGATTGAGAGGATTAAAGCAAGACTAGGAAGGAGCAATGTGGTTTCAGAAGTGGTAGAGGATGTGTGGATCAGGTGTTTGCTTTGAAGAATATGTTATATATTTATTTATTGTGCTTTATCGCTGTCTCCCATGTTAGCGAGGTAGCGCAAGGAAACAGACGAAAGAATGGCCCAACCCACCCACATACACATGTATATACATACACGTCCACACACGCAAATATACATACCTATACATCTCAATGTATACATATATATACACACACAGACATATACATATATACACATGCACATAATTCATACTGTCTGCCTTTATTTATTCCCATCGCCACCTCGCCCACATGGAATAACAACCCCCTCCCCCTCATATGTGCGAGGTAGCACTAGGAAAAGACAACAAAAGCCCCATTCGTTCACATTCAGTCTCTAGCTGTCAGGTAATAATGCACCGAAACCACAGCTCCCTTTCCACATCCAGGCCCCACATCCATGGTTTACCCCAGACGCTTCACATGCCCTGGTTCAATCCATTGACAGCACGTCGACCCTGGTATACCACATCGTTCCAATTCACTCTATTCCTTGCCCGCCTTTCACCCTCCTGCATGTTCAGGCCCCGATCACTCAAAATCTTTTTCACTCCATCTTTCCACCTCCAATTTGGTCTCCCACTTCACCTTGTTCCCTCCACCTCTGACACATATATCCTCTTGGTCAATCTTTCCTCACTCATTCTCTCCATGTGATCAAACCATTTCAAAACACCCTCTTCTGCTCTCTCAACCACACTCTTTTTATTTCCACACACCTCTCTTACCCTATTATCACTTACTCAATCAAACAACCTCACACCACATATTGTCCTCAAACGTCTCATTTCCAGCACATCCACCCTCCTCCACACAACTCTATCCATAGCCCACGCCTTGCAACCATATAACATTGTTGGAACCACTATTCCTTCAAACATACCCATTTTTGCTTTCCGAGACAATGTTCTCGACTTCTACACATTCTTCAATGCTTCCAGAATTTTTGCCCCCTCCCCCACCCTATGATTCACTTCCGCTTTCATGGTTCCATCTGCTGCCAAATCCATTCCCAGATATCTAAAACACCTCACTTCCTCCAGTTTTTCTCCATTCAAACTTACCTCCCAGTTGATTTGACCCTCAACCCTACTGCACCTAATAACCTTGCTCTTATTCACATTTACTCTCAGCTTTCTTCTTTCACACGCTTTACCAAACTCCGTCACCAGCTTCTGCAGTTTCTCATATGAATCAGCCACCAGCGCTGTATCATCAGCGAACAACAACTGACTCACTTCCCAAGCTCTCTTATCCACAACAGACTGCATACTTGCCCCTTTCCAAAACTCTTCCATTCACCTCCCTAACAACCCCATCCATAAACAAATTAAACAACCATGGAGACATCACACACCTCTGCCGCAAACTTACATTCACTGAGAAACAATTACTCTCCTCTCTTCCTACATGTACACATGCCTTACATCCTCGATAAACACTTTTCACTGCTTCTAACAACTTGCTTCCCACACCATATATTCATAGTACCTTCCACAGAGCATCTCTATCAACTCTATCATATGCCTTCTCCAGATCCATAAATGCTACATACAAATCCATTTGCTTTTCTAAGTATTTCTCACATACATTCTTCAAAGCAAACACCTGATCCACACATCCTCTACCACTTCTGAAACCACACTGCTCTTCCCCAATCTGATGCTCTGTACATGCCTTCACCCTCTCAATCAATACCCTCCCATATACTTTCCCAGGAATACTCAACAAACTTATACCTCTGTAATATGAGCACTCACTCTTATCCCCTTTGCCTTTGTACAATGGCACTATGCAAGCATTCCGCCAATCCTCAGGCACCTCACCATGAGTCATACATACATTAAATAACCTTACCAACCAGTCAACAATACATTCACCCCCTTTTTTAATAAATTCCACTGCAATACAATCCAAACCCGCTGCCTTGCAGGCTTTCATCTTCCGCAAAGCTTTTACTACCTCTTCTCTGTTTACCAAATCATTTTCCCTAACCCTCTCACTTTGCACACCACCTCAACCAAAACACCCTATATCTGCCACTCTATCATCAAACACATTCAACAAACCTTCAAAATACTCACTCCATCTCCTTCTCACATCACCACTTCTTGTTATCACCTCCCATTACCCCCTTCACTGAAGTTCCCATTTGTTCCCTCGTCTTATGCACTTTATTTACCTCCTTTCAAAACATCTTTTTATTCTCCCTAAAATTTGATGATACTCTCTCACCCCAACTCTCATTTGCCCTCTTTTTCATCTCTTGCACCTTTCTCTTGACCTGCCTCTTTCTTTTATAAATCTTCCACTCATTTGCATTTTTTCCCTGCAAAAATCATCCGAATGCCTCTCTCTTCTCTTTCACTAATAATCTTAGTTCTTTATCCCACCACTCACTGCCCTTTCTGATCTGCCCACCTCCCATGCTTCTCATGCCACAAGCATCTTTTGCACAAGCCATCACTGCTTCCTTAAATACATCCCATTCCTCCCCCACTCCTCTTACATCCTTTGTTCTCACCTTTTTCCATTCTGTACTCAGTCTCTCCTGGTACTTCCTCACACAAATCTCCTTCTCAAGCTCACTTACTCTCGCCACTCTTTTCAACCCAACATTCTCTCTTCTTTTCTGAAAACCTCTACAAATCTTCACCTTCGCCTCCAAAAGATAATGATCAGACATCCCTCCACTTACACCTCTCAGCACATTAACACCCAAAAGTCTCTCTTTTTCGCGCCTATCAATTAACACGTAATCCAGTAATGCTCTCTGGCCATGTCTCCTACTTACATACGTATACTTATGTATATCTCTCTTTTTAAACCAGGTATTTCCAATCACCAGTCCTTTTTCAGCACATAAATCTACAAGCTCTTCACCATTTCCATTTACAACACTGAACACCCCATGTACATCAATTATTCCCCCAAGTGCCACATTATTCACCTTTGCATTCAAATCACCCGTCACTATAACCCAGTCTCGTGCATCAAAACTACTAACACACTCACTCAGCTGCTCCCAAAACACTTGCCTCTCATGATCTTTCTTCTCATACCCAGGTGCATATGCACCAATAATCACCCATCTCTCTCCATTAACTTTCAGTTTTACCCATATCAATCTAGAGTTTACTTTCTTACACTTTATCACATACTCCCACTACTCCTGTTTCAGGAGTAGTGCTACTCCTTCCCTTGCTCTTGTCCTCTCACTAACCCCTGACTTTACTCCCAAGACATTCCCAAACCAATCTTCACCTTTACCCTTGAGCTCCTTTTCACTCAGAGCCAAAACATCCAGGTTCCTTTCCTCAAACATACTACCTATCACTCCTTTTTTCTCATCTTTGTTACATCCACACACATTTAGACACCCCAATCTGAGCCTTCAATGAGGATGAGCACTCCCCACATGACTCCTTCTTCTGTTTCCCCGTTTAGAAAGTTAAAATACAGAAAGGGGAGTGTTTCTGGCCCCCCCCTTTTGTTGCCTTCTACAACACGTGGAGAATGCATGGGAAGTATTCTTTCTCCCCTATCCCCAGGGATAAATTGCAAAATTATATATATATATATATATATATATATATATATATATATATATATATATATATATATATATATATATATATATATATATATATATATATTATTATATATATTTTTTATTATACTTTGTCGTTGTCTCCTGCGTTTGCGAGGTAGCGCAAGGAAACAGACGAAAGAAATGGCCCAACCCCCCCATACACATGTATATACATACGTCCACACACGCAAATATACATACCTACACAACTTTCCATGGTTTACCCCAGACGCTTCACATGCCTTGATTCAATCCACTGACAGCACGTCAACCCCGGTATACCACATCGCTCCAATTCACTCTATTCCTTGCCCTCCTTTCACCCTCCTGCATGTTCAGGCCCCGATCACACAAAATCTTTTTCACCCCATCTTGTGTGGAGGAGGGTGGATGTGCTGGAAATGAGATGTTTGAGGACAATATGTAGTGTGAGGTGGTTTGATCGAGTAAGTAATGTAAGGGTAAGAGAGATGTGTGGAAATAAAAAGAGCGTGGTTGAGAGAGCAGAAGAGGGTGTTTTGAAATGGTTTGGGCACATATATATATATATATATATATATATATATATATAATATATATATGCTCATCCTCCTCGAAGGCTCAGACTGGGGTGTCTAAATGTGTGTGGATGTAACCAAGATGTGAAAAAAGGAGAGATAGGTAGTATGTTTGAGGAAAAGAACCTGGATGTTTTGGCTCTGAGTGAAACGAAGCTCAAGGGTAAAGGGGAAGAGCGGTTTGGGAATGTCTTGGGAGTAAAGTCAGGGGTTAGTGAGAGGACAAGAGCAAGGGAAGGAGTAGCACTACTCCTGAAACAGGAGTTGTGGGAGTATGTGATAGAATGTAAGAAAGTAAATTCTCGATTGATATGGGTAAAACTGAAAGTTAATAGAGAGAGATGGGTGATTATTGGTGCATATGCACCTGGGCATGAGAAGAAAGATCATGAGAGGCAAGTGTTTTGGGAGCAGCTGAATGAGTGTGTTAGTGGTTTTGATGCACGAGACCGGGTTATAGTGATGGGTGATTTGAATGCAAAAGTGAGTAATGTGGCAATTGAGGGAATAATTGGTATACATGGGGTGTTCAGTGTTGTAAATGGAAATGGTGAAGAGCTTGTAGATTTATGTGCTGAAAAAGGACTGGTGATTGGGAATACCTGGTTTAAAAAGCGAGATATACATAAGTATACGTATTTAAGTAGGAGAGATGGCCCGAGAGCGTTATTGGATTACATGTTAATTGACAGGCGTGCGAGAGAGACTTTTGGATGTTAATGTGCTGAGAGGTACAACTGGAGGGATGTCTGATCATTATCTTGTGGATGCTAAGGTGAAGATTTGTATGGGTTTTCAGAAAAGAAGAGTGAATGTTGGGGTGAAGAGGGTGGTGAGAGTAAGTGAGCTTGGGAAGGAGACCTGTGTGAGGAAGTACCAGGAGAGACTGAGTACAGAATGGAAAAAGGTGAGAACAATGGAAGTAAGGGGAGTGGGGGAGGAATGGGATGTATTTAGGGAATCAGTGATGGATTGCGCAAAAGATGCTTGTGGCATGAGAAGAGTTGGAGGTGGGTTGATTAGAAAGGGTAGTGAGTGGTGGGATGAAGAAGTAAGAGTATTAGTGAAAGAGAAGAAAGAGGCATTTGGACGATTTTTGCAGGGAAAAAATGCAATTGAGTGGGAGATGTATAAAAGAAAGAGACAGGAGGTCAAGAGAAAGGTGCAAGAGGTGAAAAAAAGGGCAAATGAGAGTTGGGGTGAGAGAGTATCATTAAATTTTAGGGAGAATAAAAAGATGTTCTGGAAGGAGGTAAATAAAGTGTGTAAGACAAGGGAGCAAATGGGAACTTCAGTGAAGGGCGCAAATGGGGAGGTGATAACAAGTAGTGGTGATGTGAGAAGGAGATGGAGTGAGTATTTTGAAGGTTTGTTGAATGTGTTTGATGATAGAGTGGCAGATATAGGGTGTTTTGGTCGAGGTGGTGTGCAAAGTGAGAGGGTTAGGGAAAATGATTTGGTAAACAGAGAAGAGGTAGTGAAAGCTTTGCGGAAGATGAAAGCCGGCAAGGCAGCAGGTTTGGATGGTATTGCAGTGGAATTTATTAAAAAAGGGGGTGACTGTATTGTTGCCTGGTTGGTAAGGTTATTTAATGTATGTATGACTCATGGTGAGGTGCCTTAGGATTGGCGGAATGCGTGCATAGTGCCATTGTACAAAGGCAAAGGGGATAAGAGTGAGTGCTCAAATTACAGAGGTATAAGTTTGTTGAGTATTCCTGGTAAATTATATGGGAGGGTATTGATTGAGAGGGTGAAGGCATGTACAGAGCATCAGATTGGGGAAGAGCAGTGTGGTTTCAGAAGTGGTAGAGGATGTGTGGATCAGGTGTTTGCTTTGAAGAATGTATGTGAGAAATACTTAGAAAAGCAAATGGATTTGTATGTAGCTTTTATGGATCTGGAGAAGGCATATGATAGAGTTGATAGAGATGCTCTGTGGAAGGTATTAAGAATATATGGTGTGGGAGGAAAGTTGTTAGAAGCAGTGAAAAGTTTTTATCGAGGATGTAAGGCATGTGTACGTGTAGGAAGAGAGGAAAGTGATTGGTTCTCAGTGAATGTTGGTTTGCGGCAGGGGTGTGTGATGTCTCCATGGTTGTTTAATTTGTTTATGGATGGGGTTGTTAGGGAGGTAAATGCAAGAGTTTTGGAAAGAGGGGCAAGTATGAAGTCTGTTGGGGATGAGAGAGCTTGGGAAGTGAGTCAGTTGTTGTTCACTGATGATACAGTGCTGGTGGCTGATTCATGTGAGAAACTGCAGAAGCTGGTGACTGAGTTTGGTAAAGTGTGTGGAAGAAGAAAGTTAAGAGTAAATGTGAATAAGAGCAAGGTTATTAGTTACAGTAGGGTTGAGGGTCAAGTCAATTGGGAGGTGAGTTTGAATGGAGAAAAACTGGAGGAAGTGA
Source organism: Panulirus ornatus (assembly GCF_036320965.1). Taxonomy (NCBI): domain Eukaryota; kingdom Metazoa; phylum Arthropoda; class Malacostraca; order Decapoda; family Palinuridae; genus Panulirus; species Panulirus ornatus. Next base: position 55,431,973 of record NC_092229.1, on the reverse strand, counting down.
AGTGTTTTAGATATCTGGGAGTGGATCTGGCAGCGGATGGAACCATGGAAGAGGAAGTGGATCATAGGGTGGGGGAGGGGGCGAAAATTCTGGGGGCCTTGAAGAATGTGTGGAAATCGAGAACATTATCTCGGAAAGCAAAAATGGGTATGTTTGAAGGAATAGTGGTTCCAACAATGTTGTATGGTTGCGAGGCGTGGGCTATGGATAGAGTTGTGCGCAGAAGGATGGATGTGCTGGAAATGAGATGTTTGAGGACATGTGTGGTGTGAGGTGGTTTGATCGAGTGAGTAACGTAAGGGTAAGAGAGATGTGTGGAAATAAAAAGAGCATGGTTGAGAGAGCAGAAGAGGGTGTTTTGAAGTGGTTTGGGCACATGGAGAGAATGAGTGAGGAAAGATTGACCAAGAGGATATATGTGTCGGAGGTGGAGAGAACGAGGAGAAGAGGGAGACCAAATTGGAGGTGGAAAGATGGAGTGAAGGGGAATTTGTGTGATCGGGGCCTGAACATGCAGGAGGGTGAAAGGAGGGCAAGGAATAGAGTGAATTGGAGCGATGTGGTATACAGGGGTTGACGTGCTGTCAGTGGATTGAATCAAGGCATGTGAAGCGTCTGGGGTAAACCATGGAAAGCTGTGTAGGTATGTATATTTGCGTGTGTGGACATATGTATATACATGTGTATGGGGGGGTTGGGCCATTTCTTTCGTCTGTTTCCTTGCGCTACCTCGCAAACGCGGGAGACAGCGACAAAGTATAATAAAAAATAAAAATAATATATATATATATATATATATATATATATATATATATATATATATATATATATATATATATATATATCCCTGGGGATAGGGGAGAAAGAATACTTCCCACGTATTCCCTGCGTGTCGTAGAAGGCGACTAAAAGGGGAGGGAGCGGGTGGCTGGAAATCCTCCCCTCTCGTTTTTTTTTGATTTTCCAAAAGAAGGAACAGAGAAGGGGGCCAGGTGAGGATTTTCCCTCTAAGGCCCAGTCCTCTGTTCTTAACGCTACCTCGCAAACGCGGGAAATGGCGAATAGTATGAAAAAAAAAAAAAAAAAAAAATATATATATATATATATATATATATATATGTTTATGGGTGGATTTACCATTTTTCATCTGTTTCCTGGTGCTACCTCTGACATGGGAAACAGCAATCAAGTATAAATATATAAATATAAATCTAGTATATTTGTTAAAGCTATTTCTTTTACGACAATTGCTGAAAGTAATACTTGTGGAACTGTTTTAACAGGAAGAAGAAGGATTCACTCGCATAGAAATTATATTGGAATTTGCTTTCCGGTGTGCCATCACAGTTCTTGCAATTGCATGTCCCTGTGCCTTAGGGCTGGCTACCCCTACAGCTGTGATGGTTGGTACTGGAGTAGGTGCTACAAATGGCATACTCATTAAGGGAGCTGAGCCTCTTGAAAATGCTCACAAGGTATTTTATGATTAATTACTAGGTATGCATGTATGTAGTTTTACATGACTTAAGCATTCTTCAACTTCTTTTTAGTATACTTTTTCATATTTTATAGATTCAAAAAAAAATTGTACTATTTTCATAAAATCTGAATAAACACATAAAAGCATGTGTCTTCAGTTCATCATGCAATAAACATTATTTATTTATTTCTTTTATTATACTTTGTCACTCTCTCCTGCATTAGCGAGGTAGTGCAAGGAAACAGACGAAAGAATAGCCCAACCCACCTACATACAAATGTATATACATAAACACCCACACACACACATATGCACACCTATACATTTCAACGTATACATACATATACATACACAGACATATACATATATACACATGTACATAGTCATACATGCTGCCTACATCCATTCCCACCGCCACCCCACCACACATGAAATGGCACCCCCCTCCCCCCGCTTGTGTGCGAGGTAGTGCTAGGAAAAGACAACTAAGGCCACATTTGTTCACCTCGAAACCACAGCTCCCTTTCCACATCCAGGCCCCACAAAACTTTCCACAGTTTACCCCAGATGCTTCACATGCCCTGGTTCAGTCCATTGACAGCACGTTGACCCCAGTACACCACATCGATCCAATTCACTCTATTCCTTGCACGCCTTTCAACCTCCTGTATGTTCAGGCCCTGATCACTCAAAGTCTTTTTCACTCCATCCTTCCACCTCCAGTTTCGTCTCCCACTTCTCGTTCCCTCCACCTCTGACACATATATCCTCTTTGTCAGTCTTTCCTCACTCATTCTCTCCATGTGACCATATCATTTCAATACACCCTCTTCTGCTCTCTCAACCACACTTTTTTCATTACCACACATTTCTCTTATCCTTTCATTACTTACTCGATCAAACCACCTCACACCACATATTGTCCTCAAACATCTCATTTCCAACACATCCACCCTCCTCCACACAACCCTATCTATAGCCCATTCCTCACAACCATATAACATTGTTGGAACCACTATTCCTTCAAACATACCCATTTTTGCTTTCCGAGATAACGTTCTCGCCTTCCACACATTTTTCAACGCTCCTAGAATTTTTGCCCCCTCCCCCACCCTGTGACTCACTTCCACTTCCATGGTTCCATCCGCTGCCAAATGCACTCCTAGATGTCTAAAACACTTCACTTCCTCCAGTTTTTCTTCATTCAAACTTACCTCCCAATTTACTTGTCCCTCAACCCTACTGAATGTGAAGGTGAGTAACGTAGCAGTTGAGGGTATAATTGGTGTACATAAGGTGTTCAGTGTTGTAAATGGGAATGATGAAGAGCCTGTAGATTTGTGTGCTGAAAAAGGACGGTGATTGGGTGTACCTAGTTTAAAAAGTGAGATATATGGGTATGTTTGAAGGAATAGTGGTTCCAACAATGTTGTATGGTTGCGAGGCGTGGGCTATGGATAGAGTTGTGCGCAGGAGGATGGATGTGCTGGAAATGAGATGTTTGAGGACAATGTGTGGTGTGAGGTGGTTTGATCGAGTAAGTAACGTAAGGGTAAGAGAGATGTGTGGAAATAAAAAGAGCATGGTTGAGAGAGCAGAAGAGGGTGTTTTGAAATGGTTTGGGCACATGGAGAGAATGAGTGAGGAAAGATTGACCAAGAGGATATATGTGTCGGAGGTGGAGGGAACGAGGAGAAGAGGGAGACCAGATTGGAGGTGGAAAGATAGAGTGAAAAAGATTTTGTGTGATCGGGGCCTGAACATGCAGGAGGGTGAAAGGAGGGCAAGGAATAGAGTGAATTGGAGCGATGTGGTATACCGGGGTTGACGTGCTGTCAGTGGATTGAATCGGGGCATGTGAAGCGTCTGGGGTAAACCATGGAAAGCTGTGTAGGTATGTATATTTGCGTGTGTGGACGTATGTATATACATGTGTATGGGGGTGGGTTGGGCCATTTCTTTCGTCTGTTTCCTTGCGCTTCCTCGCAAACGTGGGAGACAGCGACAAAGCAAAAAAAAAAAAAAAAATATGTAAGTATACGTATGTAAGTAGGAGAGATGGCCAGAGAGCGTTTTTGGATTACGTGTTAATTGATAGGTGTGTAAAAGAGAGACTTTTGGATGTTAATGTGCTGAGAGGGGCAACTGGAAGGATGTCTGATCATTATCTTGTGGAGGTGAAGGTGAAGATATGTAGAAGTTTTCAGAATTGAAAAGAGAATGTTGGGGTGAAGAGAGTGGTGAGAGTAAGTGAGCTTAGAAAGGAGACTTGTGTGAGGAAGTACCAGGAGAGATTGAGTGCATAATGGAAAAAGGTGAGAGCAAAGGACATAAGGGGAGTGGGGGAGGAGTGGGATGTGTTTAGGGAAGTAGTGATGGCTTGTGCAAAAGATGCTTGTGGCATGAGAAAGATGAGAGGTGGGTAGATTAGAAAAGTTAGTGAGTGGTGCGATAAAGAAGTAAGATTGTTAGTGAAAGAGAGGAGAGAGGCATTTGGACAACTTTTGCAGGGAAATAGTGCAAATGACTGGGAGATGTATGAGGCAAGAGGTCAGGAGAAAGGTGCAAGATGTGTAGAAGAGGGCAAATGAGAGTTGGGGTGAGAGAGTATCATTTAATTTTAGGTAGAATAAAAAGATGTTTTGGAAGGAAGTAAATAAAGTGCATAAGACAAGAGAACAAATGGGAACGTCGGTGAAGGGGGCAAATGGGGAGGTAATAACAAGTAGTGATAGTGAGAGAGAGATAGAGTGAGTATTTTGAAGGTTTGTTGAATGTGTTTGATGATAGAGTGGCGGGGGTAGGGTGTTTTGGTTGAGGTGGTGTGCGAAGTGAGAGAGTTAAGGAGACTGGCTTGGTAAACAGAGATGATGTAGTGAAAGCTTTGCAGAAGATGAAAGCTGGCAAGGCGGCAGGTTTGAATGGTATTGCTGTGGAATTTATTAGAAAAGGGGGTGACTGTGTTGTTGACTGGTTGGTGAGGATATTCAATGCATGTATGGTTCATGGTGAGGTGCCTGAGGATTGGCAGAATGCATGCAAGTGCCATTGTACAAAGGCAAAGGGGATAAAGGTGAATGTTTAAATTACAGAGGTATAAGTTTGTTGAGTATTCCTGGGAAAATTATGTTGGAAGGGTATTGATGAAAAGGATCAAGGCATGTACAGAGCATCAGATTGGGGAAGAGCAGTGTGGTTTCAGATGTGGTAGAGGTTGTGTGGATCAGGTGTTTGCTTTGAAGAATGTAAGTGAGACATACTTAGAAGAACAAATGGATTTGTATGTAGCATTTATAGATCTGGAGAAGACATATGATAGAGTTGGTGAAGATGCTTTGTGGAATGTATTAAGAGTACATGATGTGGGAGATAAGTTGCTAGAAGCAGTGAAAAGTTTTTATCGAGGATGTAAAGCATGTGTACGAGTAGGAAGAGAGGAAAGTGATTGGTTTCCAGTGAATGTCGGTTTGCGGCAGGGGTGCGTGATGTCTCCATGGTTGTTTAATTTGTTTATGGATGGGGTTGTTAGGGAGGTGAATGGAAGAGTTTTGGAAAGGGGCAAGTATGCAGTCTGTTGTGGATAAGAGAGCTTGGGAAGTGAGTCAGTTGTTCACTGATGATACAGCGCTGGTGGCTGATTCATGTGAGAACCTGCAGAAGTTGGTGACTGAGTTTGATAAAGTGCGTGAAAGAAGAAAGCTGAGAGTAAATGTGAACAACAAACATATGGACTTTAAATTATTATCAGTCTTCATGATTTTTGTTCTTTCATAATGGGATTATTAGGTTTGTGGGTCCTTTCCGCAGTACTCATCCCTCTATATATATATCCTAAGGAAATAATGATATTTAATGTAGTAAAACTGAAGAATCTGCTTCTAGTGGGATATAACACAATTTTATCCATATTTATTTATTTAACACATTTTTGTATGAATATCTTGGAACAACGTGGTATATTGGGATTTATGTGTTTTAAGTGGACTGAACCAGACTATGTGAAACATCTTGGGTAAATCACAGAAAGGTCCATGGACCTTGGATGTAGATATGGGGTTGTTGTTTTGGTGCATTACACATGCCACCTAGGGACTGAATGTGACCAGATGTGGCCTTTTTCATCTGTTTCCTTGTGGTACCTCACTGGGGCAGGGGATGGTGATGCTGTTTCCTGTGGGATGGGGTGGCACCAGGAATGGATGAAGGCAAGCAGGTATGAATATGTACATGTGTATGTATATACAAACCTCCAACAGCCAGGATCAAACCCGGGACCCCTTTGCCACAGGCGGGAATGCTACCGCTAGGCTATGGGCTACCGCTAGGCTATGGGCCTGGCCCATAGCCTAGCAGTAGCATTCCCACCTGTGGCACAGGGGTCCTGGGTTTGATCCTGGCTGTTGGAGGTTTGTATGTTCTATGAAGGTGCACGTTCATATGCACTTTATTCGTATGTGTATGTCTGTTTATGTGTATGTATATGTATGTATATTTGTATATGTTGATATGTATGTGTATGTGCGTGTATGTATATATGTTTGTATGTGAGTGGATGGGTCTTTCTTTTTCTGTTTCCTGATGCTACCTCTCTGACACAGGAAATGGCAATCAAGTATGATAAATATATACATAGGAGAGAAAGAACACTTCCCATGTATTTCCCACATACTCCCCACGTGACGTGTCATAGAAGGCGACTAAATGGGGTGGAAGCCGGGGTGGGAAATCCTCCCCTCCTTGTATTTCAATTTCTAAAAGGGGAAAAGGCAGTATGATACAGTGGTTAAATTGATGAAAACTACTATTGACGTTTGTGTAAATAAATTATACATTTCCCTTTTCCATAGCCAGAGGTTGAACCATTATGTGACTTCATTTTTTTTTCATTTCATTTCAAGCTAGAAGTTTCAGTTTTCTAAATTATTTCTTACATTTTTCATATGTGGGGAAGTACCAGGAGAGACTGTGTACAGAATGGAAAAAGGTGAGAACAATGGAAGTAAGGGGAGTGGGGGAGGAATGGGATGTATTTAGGGAATCAGTGATGGATTGCGCAAAAGATGCTTGTGGCATGAGAAGAGTGGGAGGTGGGCTGTTTAGAAAGGGTAGTGAGTGGTGGGATGAAGAAGTAAGAGTATTAGTGAAAGAGAAGAGAGAGGCATTTGGACGATTTTTGCAGGGAAAAAATGCAAATGAGTGGGAGATGTATAAAAGAAAGAGACAGGAGGTCAAGAGAAAGGTGCAAGAGGTGAAAAAAAGGGCAAATGAGAGTTGGGGTGAGAGACTATCAGTAAATTTTAGGGAGAATAAAAAGATGTTCTGGAAGGAGGTAAATAGGGTGCATAAGACAAGGGAGCAAATGGGAACTTCAGTGAAGGGCGTAAATGGGGAGGTGATAACAAGTAGTGGTGATGTGAGAAGGAGATGGAATGAGTATTTTGAAGGTTTGTTGAATGTGTCTGATGACAGAGTGGCAGATATAGGGTGTTTTGGTCGAGGTGGTGTGCAAAGTGAGAGGGTTAGGGAAAATGATTTGGTAAACAGAGAAGAGGTAGTAAAAGCTTTGCGGAAGATGAAAGCCGGCAAGGCAGCAGGTTTGGATGGTATTGCAGTGGAATTTATTAAAAAAGGGGGTGACTGTATTGTTGACTGGCTGGTAAGGTTATTTAATGTATGTATGACTCATGGTGAGGTGCCTGAGGATTGGCGGAATGCGTGCATAGTGCCATTGTACAAAGGCAAAGGGGATAAGAGTGAGTGCTCAAATTACAGAGGTATAAGTTTGTTGAGTATTCCTGGTAAATTATATGGGAGGGTATTGATTGAGAGGGTGAAGGCATGTACAGAGCATCAGATTGGGGAAGAGCAGTGCGGTTTCAGAAGTGGTAGAGGATGTGTGGATCAGGTGTTTGCTTTGAAGAATGTATGTGAGAAATACTTAGAAAAGCAAATGGATTTGTATGTAGCATTTATGGATCTGGAGAAGGCATATGATAGAGTTGATAGAGATGCTCTGTGGAAGGTATTAAGAATATATGGTGTGGGAGGCAAGTTGTTAGAAGCAGTGAAAAGTTTTTATCGAGGATGTAAGGCATATGTACGTGTAGGAAGAGAGGAAAGTGATTGGTTCTCAGTGAATGTAGGTTTGCGGCAGGGGTGTGTGATGTGTCCATGGTTGTTTAATTTGTTTATGGATGAGGTTGTTAGGGAGGTAAATGCAAGAGTCCTGGAAAGAGGGGCAAGTATGAAGTCTGTTGGGGATGAGAGAGCTTGGGAAGTGAGTCAGTTGTTGTTCGCTGATGATACAGCGCTGGTGGCTGATTCATGTGAGAAACTGCAGAAGCTGGTGACTGAGTTTGGTAAAGTGTGTGGAAGAAGAGTTTTAAGAGTAAATGTGAATAAGAGCAAGGTTATTAGGTACAGTAGGGTTGAGGGTCAAGTCAATTGGGAGGTGAGTTTGAATGGAGAAAAACTGGAGGAAGTGAAGTGTTTTAGATATCTGGGAGTGGATCTGTCAGCGGATGGAACCATGGAAGCGGAAGTGGATCATAGGATGGGGGAGGGGGCGAAAATTTTGGGAGCCTTGAAGAATGTGTGGAAGTCGAGAACATTATCTCGGAAAGCAAAAATGGGTATGTTTGAAGGAATAGTGGTTCCAACAATGTTGTATGGTTGCGAGGCGTGGGCTATGGATAGAGTTGTGCGCAGGAGGATGGATGTGCTGGAAATGAGATGTTTGAGGAAAATGTGTGGTGTGAGGTGGTTTGATCGAGTAAGTAACGTAAGGGTAAGAGAGATGTGTGGAAATAAAAAGAGCGTGGTTGAGAGAGCAGAAGAGGGTGTTTTGAAATGGTTTGGGCACATGGAGAGAATGAGTGAGGAAAGATTGACCAAGAGGATATATGTGTCGAAGGTGGAGGGAACGAGGAGAAGAGGGAGACCAAATTGGAGGTGGAAAGATGGAGTGAAAAAGATTTTGTGTGATCGGGGCCTGAACATGCAGGAGGGTGAAAGGAGGGCAAGGAATAGAGTGAATTGGAGCGATGTGGTATACAGGGGTTGACGTGCTGTCAGTGGATTGAATCAAGGCATGTGAAGCGTCTGGGGTAAACCATGGAAAGCTGTGTAGGTATGTATATTTGCGTGTGTGGACGTGTGTATGTACATGTGTATGGGGGGGGGTTGGGCCATTTCTTTCTTCTGTTTCCTTGCGCTACCTCGCAAACGCGGGAGACAGCGACAAAGTATAAAAAAAAAAAAAAAAAAAATATATGTATATGTGTGTATGTGTGTATATGTGCGTATGTATGTGTATATGTATATATATATGCATATATATATATATTATCCCTGGGGATAGGGGTGAAAGAATACTTCCCACGCATTCCTCGCGTGTCGTAGAAGGCTACTAGAGGGGATGGGAGTGGGGGGCCAGAAATCCTCCCCTCCTTGTATTTTTAAACTTTCTAAAATGGGAAACAGAAGAAGGAGTCACGCGGGAAGTGCTCATCCTCCTCGAAGGCTCAGACTGAGGTGTCTGAATGTGTGTGGATGTAACCAAGATGTGAAAAAAGGAGAGATAGGTAGTATGTTTGAGGAAAGGAACCTGGATGTTTTGGCTCTGAGTGAAACGAATCTCAAGGGTAAAGGGGAAGAGTGGTTTGGAAATATCTTGGGAGTAAAGTCAGGGGTTAGTGAGAGGACAAGAGCAAGGGAAGGAGTAGCAGTACTCCTGAAATAGGAGTTGTGGGAGTATGTGATAGAATGTAAGAAAGTAAATTCTCGATTAATATGGGTAAAACTGAAAGTTGATGGAGAGAGATGGGTGATTATTGGTGCATATGCACCTGAGCATGAGAAGAAAGATCATGAGAGGCAAGTGTTTTGGGAGCAGCTGAATGAGTGCATTAGTGGTTTTGATGCACGAGACCGGGTATAGTGATGGGTGATTTGAATGCAAAGGTGAGTAATGTGGCAGTTGAGGGAATAATTGGTATACATGGGGTGTTCAGTGTTGTAAATGGAAATGGTGAAGAGCTTGTAGATTTATGTGCTGAAAAAGGACTGATGATTGGGAATACCTGGTTTAAAAAGCGAGATATACATAAGTATACGTATGTAAGTAGGAGAGATGGCCAGAGAGCATTATTGGATTATGTGTTAATTGACAGGCGCGCGAAAGAGAGACTTTTGAATGTAAATGTGCTGAGAGGTGCAACTGGAGGGATGTCTGACCATTATCTTGTGGAGGCTAAGGTGAAGATTTGTATGGGTTTTCAGAAAAGAAGAGTGAATGTTGGAGTGAAGAGGGTGGTGAGAGTAAGTGAGCTTGGGAAGGAGACTTGTGTGAGGAAGTACCAGGAGAGACTGAGTACAGAATGGAAAAAGGTGAGAACAATGGAAGTAAGGGGAGTGGGGGAGGAATGGGATGTATTTAGGGAATCAGTGATGGATTGCACAAAAGATGCTTGTGGCATGAGAAGAGTGGGAGGTGGGTTGATTAGAAAGGGTAGTGAGTGGTGGGATGAAGAAGTAAGATTATTAGTGAAAGAGAAGAGAGAGGCATTTGGACGATTTTTGCAGGGAAAAAATGCAATTGAGTGGGAGATGTATAAAAGAAAGAGACAGGAGGTCAAGAGAAAGGTGCAAGAGGTGAAAAAGAGGGCAAATGAGAGTTGGGGTGAGAGAGTATCATTAAATTTTAGGGAGAATAAAAAGATGTTCTGGAAGGAGGTAAATAAAGTGCATAAGACAAGGGAGCAAATGGGAACTTCAGTGAAGGGCGCAAATGGGGAGGTGATAACAAGTAGTGGTGATGTGAGAAAGAGATGGAGTGAGTATTTTGAAGGTTTGTTGAATGTGTTTGATGATAGAGTGGCAGACATAGGGTGTTTTGGTCGAGGTGGTGTGCAAAGTGAGAGGGTTAGGGAAAATGATTTGGTAAACAGAGAAGAGGTAGTAAAAGCTTTGCGGAAGATGAAAGCCAGCAAGGCAGCAGGTTTGGATGGTATTGCAGTGGAATTTATTAAAAAAGGGGGTGACTGTATTATTGACTGGTTGGTAAGGTTATTTAATGTATGTATGACTCATGGTGAGGTGCCTGAGGATTGGCGGAATGCATGCATAGTGCCATGGTACAAAGGCAAAGGGGATAAGAGTGAGTGCTCAAATTTCAGAGGTATAAGTTTGGGAGTGGATCTGTCAGCGGATGGAACCATGGAAGCGGAAGTGGATCATAGGATGGGGGAGGGGGCGAAAATTTTGGGAGCCTTGAAAAATGTGTGGAAGTCGAGAACATTATCTCGGAAAGCAAAAATGGGTATGTTTGAAGGAATAGTGGTTCCAACAATGTTGTATGGTTGCGAGGCGTGGGCTATGGATAGAGTTGTGCGCAGGAGGATGGATGTGCTGGAAATGAGATGTTTGAGGACAATGTGTGGTGTGAGGTGGTTTGATCGAGTAAGTAACGTAAGGGTAAGAGAGATGTGTGGAAATAAAAAGAGCGTGGTTGAGAGAGCAGAAGAGGGTGTTTTGAAATGGTTTGGGCACATGGAGAGAATGAGTGAGGAAAGATTGACCAAGAGGATATATGTGTCGGAGGTGGAGGGAACGAGGAGAAGAGGGAGACCAAATTGGAGGTGGAAAGATGGAGTGAAAAAGATTTTGTGTGATCGGGGCCTGAACATGCAGGAGGGTGAAAGGAGGGCAAGGAATAGAGTGAATTGGAGCGATGTGGTATACAGGGGTTGACGTGCTGTCAGTGGAGTGAATCAAGGCATGTGAAGCGTCTGGGGTAAACCATGGAAAGCTGTGTAGGTATGTATATTTGCGTGTGTGGACGTGTGTATGTACATGTGTATGGGGGGGGGTTGGGCCATTTCTTTCGTCTGTTTCCTTGCGCTACCTCGCAAACGCGGGAGACAGCGACAAAGTATAAAAAAAAAAAAAAAAAAAAAAAGTTTGTTGAGTATTCCTGGTAAATTATATGGGAGGGTATTGCTTGAGAGGGTGAAGGCATGTACAGAGCATCAGATTGGGGAAGAGCAGTGTGGTTTCAGAAGTGGTAGAGGATGTGTGGATCAGGTGTTTGCTTTGAAGAATGTATGTGAGAAATACTTAGAAAAGCAGATGGATTTGTATGTAGCATTTATGGATCTGGAGAAGGCATATGATAGAGTTGATAGAGATGCTCTGTTGAAGGTATTAAGAATATATGGTGTGGGAGGCAAGTTGTTAGAAGCAGTGAAAAGTTTTTATTGAGGATGTAAGGCATGTGTATGTGTAGGAAGAGAGGAAAGGGATTGGTTCTCAGTGAATGTAGGTTTCCGGCAGGGGTGTGTGATGTCGCCATGGTTGTTTAATTTGTTTATGGATGGGGTTGTTAGGGAGGTGAATGCAAGAGTTTTGGAAAGAGGGGCAAGTATGAAGTCTGTTGTGGATGAGAGAGCTTGGGAAGTGAGTCAGTTGTTGTTCGCTGATGATACAGCGCTGGTGGCTGATTCATGTGAGAAACTGCAGAAGCTGGTGACTGAGTTTGGTAAAGTGTGTGAAAGAAGAGTTTTAAGAGTAAATGTGAATAAGAGCAAGGTTATTAGGTACAGTAGGGTTGAGGGTCAAGTCAATTGGGAGGTAAGTTTGAATGGAGAAAAACTGGAGGAAGTAAAGTGTTTTAGATATCTGGGAGTGAATCTGGCAGCGGATGGAACCATGGAAGAGGAAGTGGATCATAGGGTGGGGGAGGGGGCGAAAATCCTGGGAGCCTTGAAGAATGTGTGGAAGTCGAGAACATTATCTCGGAAAGCAAAAATGGGTATGTTTGAAGGAATAGTGGTGCCAACAATTTTGTATGATTGCGAGGCTTGGGCTATGGATAGAGTTGTGCGCATGAGGGTGGATGTGCTGGAAATGAGATGTTTGAGGAAAATGTGTGGTGTGAGGTGGTTTGATCGAGTAAGTAACGTAAGGGTAAGAGAGATGTGTGGAAATAAAAAGAGCTTGGTTGAGAGAGCAGAAGAGGGTGTTTTGAAATGGTTTGGGCACATGGAGAGAATGAGTGAGGAAAGATTGACCAAGAGGATATATGTGTCGGAGGTGGAGAGAACGAGGAGAAGTGGGAGACCAAATTGGAGGTGGAAAGATGGAGTGAAACAGATTTTGTGTGATTGGGGCCTGAACATGCAGGAGGGTGAAAGGAGGGCAAGGAATAGAGTGAATTGGATCAATGTGGTATACCGGGGTTAACGTGCTGTCTGTGGATTAAATCAGGGCATGTGAAGCGTCTGGGGTAAACCATGGAAAGCTGTGTAGGTATGTATATTTGCGTGTGTGGACGTGTATGTATATACATGTGTATGGGGGTGGGTTGGGCCATTTCTTTCGTCTGTTTCCTTGCGCTACCTCGCAAACGCGGGAGACAGCGGCAAAAAAAAAAGGGGGGGGGGGAACAGAAGGAGTCAAGCAGGGAGTGCTCATCCTCCTCAAAGGCTCAGATTAGGGTGTCTGAATGTGTGTGGATATAACCAAGATGAGAAGAAAGGAGAGGTAGGTAGTATGTTTGAGGAAAGAAACATGGATGATCTGACTCTGAGCAGAACAGAGCTCAAGGGTAAAGGGGAGGAGTGTTTTGAGAAAAACTTGGGAGTAAAGTCAGTGGTTGGTGAGAGGACAAGAGCTAAGGAAGAAGTAGCAATACTCCTGAAACAGGAGTTCTGGGAGTATGTGATAGAGCATAAGAAAGTAAATTCTAGATTGATGTGGGTAAAACTGAAAGCGGATGGAGAGAGATGGGTGATAATTGGTGCATATGCACCTGGTCATAAGAAGAAAGATCATGAGAGGCAAGTGTTTTAGGAGCAGCTGAGTGAGTTTGTCAGCAGCTTTGATCATCAGACTGGGTTTTGGTGATGGGTGATTTAAATGCAAAGATGAGTAATGTAGCAATTGAGGGTATAATTGGTGTACATAGGGTATTCACCATAGTAAATAGAATTGGTGAAGAGCTTGTGGATTTGTGTGCTGAAAAATGATTGTTGATTGGGAATACCTAGTTTGAAAATAGAGATATGCATAAGTATATCTATGTGAGTAGGAGAGATGGTCTCCATCCACACAATCTTCATAGCTCACAGAACCTTCGCCCACTCCCACACCCTGTGACTTACTTCCACTTCCTTGTGTGGAAAGAGAGAATGTTATGTCAGAGAGCAAAAATGGGTATGATTGAAGGAATAGTAGTGCCACCAGTGTTATGTGGTTGCATGGCATGGGCTATATATAGGGCTTTATGGAGGAGGGTGGATGTGTTGGAAATGAAATGTTTGAGGACAATATGTGGTGTGAGGTGGTTTGATTGAGAAAGTAATGTAAGGGTAACAGAGATGTGGGGAAATAAAAAGAGTAAGATTGAGAGAGCAGAAGAGGGTGTGTTGAAATGGGTTGGACATATTGAGAGAATGAGTGACGCAAGATTAGCAAAGAGGGTGTGTGTCAGAGATAGAAAGAACAAGAAGAGGTTGGAGACCAAATTGGAGGTGGAAGGATGGAATGAAAAAGATTTTGAGCGATCAGGGTCTGAACATACAGGAGGGTGAGAGGCGTGCAAGGAATAAAGTGAATTGGAATGATGTAGTATATCGGGGTTGACTTGCTGTCAGTGGAATGAACCAGGGCATATGTATTCTTGCTGGAGGGGGTGGGGAGGTATGCTATTTCATGTGTGGTGGGATGGCAATGGGAATGGATGAAGGCAGCAAGTATGAATATGCACCTGTGCACATATGTATATGTCTGTGTATGTATATGTATTTATACGTTGAAATGTATTTGTATGTATATGTGCATCTGTGGGCATCATGTATATGTATGTGAATATGGGTGGTTGGGCCATTCCTCGTCTGTTTCCTTGCACTACCTTGCTAATGTGGGAGATGGGAGTTAAGTATAGTAAATATAGAATATATATATTTCATTTTTTCATACACATTTGCCTTATCCCGTGTTAGCGAGGTAGCATTAAGAACAGAGAAGTGAGCCTTAGAGGGAATATCCTCACTTGGCCCACTTCTCTGTTCCTTCTTTCGGAAAATTAAATGTGGGAGGGGAGGATTACCAGCCCCCCGCTCCCTCCCCTTTTAGTTGAACTCTATGACATGCAGGGAATATGTGGGAAGTATTCTTTCTCCCCTATCCCCAAGGATGAAATTTATATATATGGTAAAATGTGTGACAGAAGAAAGCTGAGAGTAAATATGAATAAGAGTAAGGTTATTAGGTACAGTAGGGTTGAGGGACAAGTCAGTTGGGAGGTAAGTTTGAATGGAGAAAACTGGAGGAAGCAAAGTGTTTTAGACATCTGGGAGTGGATTTTGCATCGGATGGAACCATGGAAGCGGAAGTGAGTCACAGGGTGGGGGAGGGGGCGAAAGTTCTGGGAGCATTGAAAAATGCGTGGATATCTCAGAAAGCAAAAATGGGTATGTTTGAAGGAATAGTGGTTCCAACAATGTTATATGGTTGCGAGGCATGGGCTATAGATAGAGTTGTGTGGAGGAGGGTGGATGTACTTGAAATGAGATGTTTGAGGACAATATGCGGTGTGAGGTGGTTTGATTAAGTAATGAAAGGGTAAGAGAGATGTGTGGTAATAAAAAGAGTGTGGTTGAGAGACCAGAAGAGGGTGTTTTGAAGTGGTTTGGTCACATGGAGAGAATGAGTGAGGAAAGATTGACAAAGAGGATATATGTGTCATAGGTGGAGGGAATGAGGAGAAGTATAAGACCAAATTGGAGGTGGAAGGATGGAGTGAAAAAGATTTTGAGTGATTGGGGCCTGAACATGCAGGAGGGTGAAAGGCATGCAAGGAATAGAGTGAATTGGAATGATGTGGTATATCGGGGTCAACGTGCTGTCTATGGATTGAACCAGGACATGTGAAGCGTTTGGGGTAAACCAATGAAAGTTTTATGGGGTCTGGATATGGAAAGGGAGCTGTGGTTTCAGTGCATCATAAATGACAGCTAGAGACATATATATATATATATATATATATATATATTTTTTTTTTTTCATACTATTCGCCATTTCCCGCGATAGCGAGGTAGCGTTAAGAACAGAGGACTGGGCCTTTGAGGGAATATCCTCACCTGGCCCTCTTCTCTGTTCCTTCTTTTGGAAAAAAAAAAAAAGAGGGGAGGATTTCCAGCCCCCCGCTCCCTTCCCTTTTAGTCGCCTTCTACGACACGCAGGGAATGCTTAGTCGCTGTCTCCCAAGTTAGTGAGGTAGCGCAAGGAAACAGACGAAAGAATGGCTTAACCCACCCACATACACATGTATATACATAAGCACCCACACACGCACATATATATCTATTTCAGCATATACATATATATACAGACTCAGACATATACATATATACTCATGTACATATCCATAGTTGCTGCCTTCATCCATTCTCATCGCCACCCCACCACACACGAAATAGCATCCCCCCTCCAGCGAAGCAGCTCCAGGAACAGACAGAAAAGGTCACATTCGTTCACACTCAGTCTCTAGCTGTCATGTGTAATGCACTGAAACCACATCTCTCTTTCCACATCCACGCCCCACAGACCTTTCCATGGTTTACCCCAGACACTTCACATGCCCTTGACATACCATTGACAGCACGTCGACCCCAGTATACCACATCGTTCCAATTCACTCTATTCCTTGCACGCCATTCACCCTCCTGTATGTTCAGGCCCTGATCCCTCAGAATCTTTTTCACTCCATCCTTCCACCTCCAATTTGGTCTCCTGCTTCTTCTTCCCTCCACCTCTGACGCATATATCCTCTTTGTCAGTCTTTCCTCACTTAGTCTCTATATATGTCCAAACAATTTCAGCACACCTTCTTCTACTCTCTCAACCACACTCTTTTTATTTCCACAAATCTCTCTTACCCTTTCATTACTTACTTGATCAAACCACCTCACACCACGTGTTGTCCTCATTTATTTCATTTCCAACACATCCACCCTCCTCCATACAACCCTATCTATATCCCATGCCTCACAACTGTATAACCTTTTTGGAATTTATGGAACTACTATTCCTTCAAGCACACCCATTTTTGCTCTCCAAGATAACGTTCTCTCCTTCCACACATTCCTCATCGCTGCCAGAATCTTTGCCCCCTCCCCCACCCTGTGACTCACTTCCATGTCTGTGGTTCCATCTGCTGCTAAGTCCACTCCCAGATATCTAAAAATTCCACTTCCTCCAATTTTTCTCCTCAAACTCACATTCCAATTTACTTGTCCCTCAACCCTACTGAACCTAGTAACCTTGCTCTTATTCACATTTACTCTCAACTTTCTCCTTTTACACACTTTTCCAAACTCAGTCACCAACTTCTGTAGTTTCTTGCACAAATCAGCCACTATAACTGTATTGTATACATATACATATCAACATATACACATATACATATATACAGACACTGCCATATATATATATATACACATGTACATATTCACACTCGCATGCCTTCATCCATCCCGCCACCCCACCCCGCAGAGAACAGCTTCACCACCACCTGCATCAGCGAGGTAGTGCAAGGAGAACAGACAAAAAAGGCCACATTTGTTCACAGTCTGTCTCTATTATGTGTAATGCACTGAAACCGCAACTCCCGATCCCCATATGATTTGAACATTTACTTTCATCCCCCTTGCCTTTTTATGGTGGTACACTACAGCCATTCTACTAATCCTCAGGCATCTCACTATGAACCATACATAAATAAAAGTCCTAACTAACCACTCAACAACGCAATTTCATCATATCGCTCATTACAACAACCTTTCTCTCCTTGTGAAACCATTTATACTGTCATTCAGATTTCTGCAGAAGTGCTTCATTTCTTCCTTACCTCACACAGTCTTCATATTCATAAGTGCATATGCATATACCCATGCATACTTTACAATTTTAATTTTTCTTTTCACTCACACTATTCTTGATTTATTCCATTCATGCTCTTTAACACCCTCCCACACTCCCAGTGATAGCAGAACTGGACATCCTTGTTTCCTTCTACCCTGATAATTTTCTTTCATTTCCATCCTTAACACTTCTACTATGTCCTCCCATAACTTGCATTTATCATTTCCATATTCACTCAGTACACCCTTCCCACGGATATGCATTTTCCAATCCCCAGTGCATCCAAACTATAATCTTTAAATTTCCCCTTAGGCTCCCTCCTTTTATTCTCACCAGTTATCCATAGGCATTCAGAACCATCTCCATCATTTGCTAGTTCCTTTTACTCTCCGGCATAATTTGTGGAATTTGATGCTGCTTCTCAGCCTTTTGTGTGCCTTCCATGACAGGCCAGTGGCAGAGGGCAACTCCTGGACAGTGTCTCCCAGAGGCAGCAAGGTTCTCAAATTTCTAAAAACTAAAACCCAATCATACCTCAAGTGTTTTTCTGTTCTCAAAAAAAAACTTCTGTTACCCTGATGGAGTTGGGCAATTTCTTCCCCTTCAGTTCCACCTCAAAGGGTGTACTAATGAGGTCACCCCAGGAAGGCAGGGTGAGACTTGGATACTCCAGAAAATTAGCATATCCCCTTGAGGCACTGAAATTGAAAACTTTTCCCAACTTTTGAGCTCAGCACCTTCTAGCTTCATTGATTACAACACTGCCACAGTGGTCTCAGTTGCACTTACTCAGTCACCCGCTATCACGAATATGATACCGGAGCCAGAGATTACCATCCACAGCCAAACACCAAAAACTATTCTATTGTTTTTCTTGACTACTTCATACGCTGTGGTTCAGGCCGTTGACAACATAGCACTCATCTTATACCACATCAATACAATTGATATAATCTAGTGTATGTCTCTTGCTCTCTTGAGAGTTAATCCTTAATGACATATGTTTGAATATTCTGCACTGTATATACATATGTGGAGCTAGTACTGTATTTACCATAAGTGGGTCTTCTGAACATGAATACTTTTGAAGACAGATTTCAGACCCAAATGGTCCATGCCAGCAATTGTATTCTTTAAGATATTAATTAGTATTTCTGGTAATAATTTAGTTTTTACTGATCCCTTCTCCTTCACTTTTTAAGTGGAGTGACTAGATCAGTGCCTTTTACCAAACATATAGTCACTGCTCATTTTACATATTCATACATATCCTCTCTTCATTTCATTGCTGTATCTATCTTGCAGGTGAAGACTGTTGTGTTTGACAAGACAGGAACCATTACCCATGGCACACCAACTCTAGCTAAACTCTCTCTCTTTGTGAATGAGACTGTGTGCACCCTTGCTCAATTCCTTGCCATTGTTGGTGTAGCAGAAAACAACAGCGAACATCCTATTGCTACAGGTATGTTGAAAATATTGCATTTAACAGACAACATTCACTGTAGACAAACATAACTAGAATCAACATTTTCAGTCCTTTGCTCAGTCTATTTTTATGGTGCTCCTGCCTTAGGATTTTTCAAAAAATTTTTTTTTACTAGGGACAACATGCTGTCACTAGGGTGAGCCAGGGCATATTAAGCAGGCAAAGAAAACCGTAGAAAGGTCTGTGGGGCATAGTACTGGATGGAGAACTCTGGTTTTGGTGCATTATTCATGACAACTGTTCCTGGAGCTACCTCAGTGATGTGGGAAATGGTGAACATGCATTAAAAAAAATGATTACATGAGTTGTTTCATCACTATGTGAAATGACAAAAGATCTAAAAAGGAAAATCTTTCTTATCAGCTGTTAATACCTTAAAATTTCCCTTGCAGTGCAATAGTTTGTTTTCATGGTTGTGAACATATCTCTACTGAGTGGTTTTCTTCATGTGAAGCTGTCAAAACTTCATTGTCATCATCATCATAAGCCTGTACATCTATAGTATCCCTCAAAAGTGCATCTTATTTCTTCCTATGTAGCTGCTTTCATGTATTTTTGGCTGCCAGATGCACATTTTAGTAAGAGGCCTTCCTTCATTGTGTTTGTAGGGTAAATGACAACGGTGAAATTTCTGAGGATGAATGAATCTGGTGGTGACATTCAGTATAATTTTTATTGTTCAAGACTGCTCCTGGATGTTTAAAAAAAGAGCTGGGAATATCAGCAAGTGTTTTGTGTGTATAGGACTGTGGTCCCATGTGTACAAGATACATGTGTTGGATTAAAAAGGTTAATCAGAATGGTAAAGGGACCTAAAATACTATATACAACCCCAGGACCCCCTTTATGGTGCTTTTACAGTTTCATGGCTGCACTCCACATAAGAGTGGGACAAGAGGGACTTCTCTTGGGTAGGAAGACTATTAGTGATGCTGTTTTTATTTCTGTCAGCTGAGAATGATACAGTCTCATCAAGGGTGAGTTCTCACTAATGATATTGCCTCTTGTACAAGGACTAGGGAATACGAAATTCTGTGTCCACCATTCGGGACCAGATGTCATAAACTGTTATGATGTGTGTATTTATATATATATATATATGTACTGACCACAAAGGGAAATAGAGTTGTAGGTACATAATGGCTTCTTTATGGTAGTTGCATCATGGTCATGAAGGATCTTGGGATATGTTGAAATGGCCCTTTTAGTGTTCTAGAGATTGGTGATGTCCAGAGCATAAGCATGAATGTGTGACTTGTTTTTGTCTGGAGAGTGTGGTTTCTGATGGGTGTATATCTAGTGGGTTGGAGTTTAAGACAGAGTTGGAAGGTCGTTTGTTTAGTACTTGTCTAGTTAATGCAGGGTGTATGTTGTGTGTGGTTTGTCAGTTTTATATTGTGTTTGAGTTGGAGGAATTTGTTTGCAGAGGTTACTGAAGTATCAGGCAAGGGTATGCTTTTGATTTCTACTTGGATGTTGGTGGTTAGGTATAGAGTGGTTTGAGTGGGAGGGGTCTAGTGCTGTTTGTTAGAATTGAGAGCCAAGCATGTTAATTTGAGACTGCACTGGGAGGACCTTTGTTTCATCGCGAATGTTGTGAGTGTTTATGGACTTTAGGCAGCAGTGATTATTCAAAGTGCATTGTTTTCTGTGGTTTCCAACTTTGTTATGTTTGCTTTTAAGAGAGTGGAAGACCAGGCAGGTGAAACATAGTTTAAGATAGCAGATGATTTGTTTGTAGTGGACATTACGTGATTCTTTTTCTTGTCCAAATCTGGTGCCAGTTTGTTTTGTAATGGCATTTAGATCATGTGTTACTTTATGATGTTATTGGTGTGGGGAGTGAGTGTCAATGATATATTTATATGTATGTATAGCTTTTATCAGACTTTACCTGAATAAGGTTAAACCACAAGTGGAAAGTCACCTTTGGGAATGCTGTATCACTGGGAGTTCAGTCCCATGAAAGAACTTCTCACTTGAGTGTTTACATTTCCCTGCAACTGGAAGTAGTGCAGCCTTGGGCAACAGGAACCTTTAGAAAGGTTCTGGGTAACACCAGGACTCTTTCATACAAATTGTTCCTACCATGTTTATAAAATATATATATTTCCTTTATTTTTTTTATTATACTTAACCGCTGTTTCCCACATCAGCGAGGTAGGGCCTGGAAACAGACGAAGAAAGGCCCAACTGCTCATATACACATATATATACATAAATGTCCATACACACACATATGCATACATATACATATCAACGTATACATACATATATATACACAGACATATAC
Source organism: Panulirus ornatus (assembly GCF_036320965.1). Taxonomy (NCBI): domain Eukaryota; kingdom Metazoa; phylum Arthropoda; class Malacostraca; order Decapoda; family Palinuridae; genus Panulirus; species Panulirus ornatus. Next base: position 55,410,787 of record NC_092229.1, on the reverse strand, counting down.
ATATATACATGTGTATATATTCATACTTGCTGCCGTCATCCATTTTCGTCCCTACCCAGTCACACAGGAAATAGCCTCCTTCCTACAGCAAGGTAGCACCAGGAAAAGACAAAAAAAGGCCACATTCTCTCACACTCAATCTCTATCTGTCATCCAGGTCCCACAGACCTTTCCATGGTTTACCCCAGACGCTTCACATGCCTTGGTTCAATCCACTGAACGCACATTGACCCTGCTGTACCACATCGTTCCAATTTGCTCTATTCCGTGCATGCCTTTCACCCTTCTTTTTCACTCCATCCTTCCTCCTCCAATTTGGTCTCCCTCCACCTCTGACACTTATATCCCCTTTGTCAATCTTTCCTCTCATTCTCTCCATGTGTCCAAACCATTTCAACACATCCTCTTCTGCTCTCCCAACCACACACTTTTTATTACCACACATCTCTCTTACCCTTTCATTACCTAGTCGATCAAACCACCTCCCACACATATTGTCCTCAAACATTTCATTTCCAATACATCCACCCTCCTCCATACAACCCTATCTGTAGCCCATGCGTTGCAACCATTTAACATTATTGGAACTACTATTCCCTCAAATACACTCATTTTTCCTCTGAGATAACGTTCTGTCCTTTCACACATTCTCCATCGCTCATAGAACCTTCGCCCCCTCCCTCACCCTGTGACTCTTTTCTGCTTCCATGGTTCCATCCGCTACTAAGTCCACTCCCAGATATCTAAAACACTTTGCTTCCTCCAATTTTTCTCCATTCAATCTTACATCCCAATTAACTTGTCGCTCAACCCTACTGAACGTAATAACCTTGCTCTTATTTACGTTTAATCTCAACTTTCTCCTTTCTCACACTTTTCCAAACTCAGTCACCAACCTCTGCAGTTTCTCACATGAATCAGCCACTAGAGCTGTACCATCAGCAAACAGCAACTGACTCACTTCTCAGGCCCTGTCATTCACAAGAGACTGCATACTCGCTCTTCTCTCCAAAACATTTACCTCCCTAACCACCCCATCCAGAAACAAACAACTATGGGGATATCACACACCCCTGCCACAGACTGACATCCTTGGTTAAAACTTTTCACTGCTTCTAGCAACTTACCTCCCAGACCATACATTCTTAAAACCTTCCGCAAAGCATCTCTATCAACCCTATCATATGCCTTCTCCAGACCCATAAAAGCTACATACAAATCCATTTGTTTTTCTGAGCATTTCTCACATACATTTTTTAAAACAAATACCTGACCCACACAACCTCTACCACTTCTGAAATCACGCTGCTCTTCCCCACTTTGATGCTCTGTACTTGCCTTCACCCACCCATCTAATTTCCCAGGAATTTTCAACAAACTTATAGCTTTGTAGTTTGAACACTCACCTTTATGCATTCTGCCAGTCCTCAGGCACTTTACCATGGTCCATACATACACTGAATAACCTTACCAACCAATCAACAACACAGTAACCCCCTTTTGTAGAAATATTTCACTGCAATACCATCCAAACCTGCCACCTTGCCAGATTTCATCTCTAAAGCTTTCACTATACATATTTTTTTTTTATTACACTTAATCGCTGTCTCCTGCATTAGCGAGGTAGAGCAAGGAAACAGACAAAAGAATGGCCCAACCCACCCACATATGTATAGACATAAACGCCCACACATGCACATATACATATCTATACATTTCAACGTATACATACAATACATACTCAGCCATACACATTTATATAAACATGTACATATTCATACTTGCTGCCTTCATCCATTTCCATTGCTACCCTGCCACACATGAAATAGCACACACACACACATACACACACACACACACACACACACATACACACACGCAAAATAGCACTAGGAAAAGACAACGAAGGCCACATTTGTTCACACTCAGTCTCTATCTGTTATGTGTAATGCACCCAAACTACAACTCTCTTTCCACATCCAGGCCCCACCAAACGTTCCATGGTTTACCCCAAACACTTCACATGCCCTGGTTCAGTCCATTGACAGCACATCGACCCCAGTATACCACATTGTTCCAATTCACTCTATTCCTTGCACTCCTTTCACCTTCCTCTATGTTCAGGCCCTGATTGCTCAAAATCTTTTTCACTCTATCCATCCACCTCCAATTTGGTCTCCCACTTCTTGTTCCCTCTACCTCTAACACATATATCCTCTTTGTCAATCTCTCCTCACTCATTCTCTCCATGTTACCAAACCATTTCAACACACCCTCCTCTGCTCTTTCAACCACACTCTTATTATTACCACGCATCTCCCTTACACTTTCATTACTTACTCGATCAAACCACCTCACACCACATATTGTCCTCAAACATCTATTTCCAACATATCCACCCTCTTTCACACACCCTTATCTATACCTCATGCTTCACAATCATATATCATTGTTGGAACCACTATTCCTTCAAACATACCCAGTTTTGCTTTTCGAGATAATGTTCTCGCCTTCCACACATTCTTCAACACTCCCAGATCCTTTGCCCCCTCCCCCATCCTGTGCTCTTTCAACCACACTCTTATTATTACCACACATCTCCCTTACACTTTCATTACTTACTCGATCAAACCACCTCACACCACATATTGTCCTCAAACATCTATTTCCAACATATCTATTTCCAACATATCCACCCTCCTTCACACACCCTTATCTATACCTCATGCTTCGCAATCATATATCATTGTTGGAACCACTATTCCTTCAAACATACCCAGTTTTGCTTTCCGAGATAATGTTCTCGCCTTCCACACATTCTTCAACACTCCCAGATCCTTTGCCCCCTCCCCCATCCTGTGACTCACTTCTCTTTCCATGGTTCCATCCGCTGCTAAGTCCACTCCCAGATATCTAATACACTTTACTTCCTCCAGTTTTTCTCCATTCAAACTTTTTTTTTTTTTCCGCTGTCTCCCGCGTTTGCGAGGTAGTGCAAGGAAACAGACGAAAGAAATGGCCCAACCCACCCCCATACACATGTATATACATACGTCCACACACGCAAATATACATACCTACACAGCTTTCCATGGTTTACCCCAGACGCTTCACATGCTCTGATTCAATCCACTGACAGCACGTCAACCCCGGTATACCACATCGATTCAATTCACTCTATTCCTTGCCCTCCTTTCACCCCCCTGCATGTTTAGGCCCCGATCACACAAAATCTTTTTCACTCCATCTTTCCACCTCCAATTTGGTCTCCCACTTCTCCTCGTTCCCTCCACCTCCGACACATATATCCTCTTGGTCAATCTTTCCTCACTCATTCTCTCCATGTGCCCAAACCATTTCAAAACACCCTCTTCTGCTCTCTCAACCACGCTTTTTTTATTTCCACACATCTCTCTTACCCTTACGTTACTTACTCGATCAAACCACCTCACACCACACATTGTCCTCAAACATCTCATTTCCAGCACATCCATCCTCCTGCGCACAACTCTATCCATAGCCCACACCTCGCAACCATACAACATTGTTGGAACCACTATTCCTTCTAACATACCCATTTTTGCTTTCCGAGATAATGTTCTCGACTTCCACACATTCTTCAAGGCTCCCAGGATTTTCGCCCCATCCCCCACCCTATGATCCACTTCTGCTTCCATGGTTCCATCCGCTGCCAGATCCACTCCCAGATATCTAAAACACTTTACTTCCTCCAGTTTTTCTCCATTCAAACTTACCTCCCAATTGACTTGACCCTCAACCCTACTGTACCTAATTACCTTGCTCTTGTTCACTTTCTTCTTTCACACACTTTACCAAACTCAGTCACCAGCTTCTGCAGTTTCTCACATGAATCAGCCACCAGCGCTGTATCATCAGCGAACAACAACTGACTCACTTCCCATGCTCTCTCATCCCCAACAGACTTCATACTTGCCCCTCTTTCCAAAACTCTTGCATTCACCTCCCTAACAACCCCATCCATAAACAAATTAAACAACCATGGAGACATCACACACCCCTGCCGCAAACCTACATTCACTGAGAACCAATCACTTTCCTCTCTTCCTACACATACACATGCCTTACATCCTCAATAAAAACTTTTCACTGCTTCTAACAACTTGCCTCCCACACCATATATTCTTAATACCTTCCACAGAGCATCTCTATCAACTCTATCATATGCCTTCTCCAGATCCATAAATGCTACATACAAATCCATTTGCTTTTCTAAGTATTTCTCACATACATTCTTCAAAGCAAACACCTGATCCACACATCCTCTACCACTTCTGAAACCACACTGCTCTTCCCCAATCTGATGCTCTGTACATGCCTTCACCCTCTCAATCAATACCCTCCCATATAATTTACCAGGAATACTCAACAAACTTATACCTCTGAAATTTGAGCACTCACTCTTATCCCCTTTGCCTTTGTACAATGGCACTATGCACGCATTCCGCCAGTCCTCAGGCACCTCACCATGAGTCATACATACATTAAATAACCTTACCAACCAGTCAATAATACAGTCACCCCCATTTTTAATAAATTCCACTGCAATACCATCCAAACCTGCTGCCTTGCCGGCTTTCATCTTCCGCAAAGCTTTTACTACCTCTTCTCTGTTTACCAAATCATTTTCCCTAACCCTCTCACTTTGCACACCACCTCGACCAAAACACCCTATATCTGCCACTCTATCATCAAACACATTCAACAAACCTTCAAAATACTCAATCCATCTCCTTCTCACATCACCACTACTTGTTATCACCTCCCCATTTGCGCCCTTTACTGAAGTTCCCATTTGCTCCCTTGTCTTACGCACTTTATTTACCTCCTTCCAGAACATCTTTTTATTCTCCCTAAAATTTAATGATACTCTCTCACCCCAACTCTCATTTGCCCTCTTTTTCACCTCTTGCACCTTTCTCTTGACCTCCTGTCTCTTTCTTTTATACATCTCCCACTCAATTGCATTTTTTCCCTGCAAAAATCATCCAAATGCCTCTCTCTTCTCTTTCACTAATAATTTTACTTCTTCATCCCACCACTCACTACCCTTTCTAATCAACCCACCTCCCACTCTTCTCATGCCATTCAAACTTACCTCCCAATTAACTTGTCCCTCAGCGAACGATGGCTGACTCAGTTCCCAAAGCCTCTCATCCACAAGAGACTGCACACTTGCCCCCTCTCTCCAAAAGTCTTACATTCACCTCCCTAACCACCCCATGCAAGAGGTGAAAAAGAAGGCAAATGAGAGTTGGGGTGAGAGAGTATCATAAAATTTAAGGGAGAACAAAAAGATGTTTTGGTGAAGGGGGCAAATGGGGAGGAAATAACAAGTAGTGGTGAAGTGAGAAGATGGAGTGAGTATCTTGAAGGTTAATTGAATGTGTTTGATGATAGAGTGGCAGATATAGGATATTTTGGTCGAGGTGGTGTGCAAAGTGAGAGGGTTAGGGAGAATGCTTTGGTAAACAGAGAGGAGGTAGTGAAAACTTTGTGGAAGATTAAAGCCAGCAACACGGCGGGTTTGGATGGTATTGCAGTGGAATTTATTGAAAAAAGGGGTGACTGTGTTGTTGACTAGTTGGTAAGGCTTGGCATAATGCATTGGTGGAATGCATGCATAGTGCCATTGTACAGAGGCAAAGGGGATACAGGTGAGTGTTCAAATAACTGAGTTATATGTTAGTTGAATGTTCCTGGGAAATTGTATATGAGGGTATTGATTGAGAGGGTGAAGGAATGTACAGAGCATTATATTGGGGAAGAGCAGTGTGGTTTCAGAAGTGGTACAGGATATGTGGATCAAGTGTCTGCTTTGAAGAACTTATGAAGCATTTATGGATCTGGAGAAAGCATATGATAATATATACATGTTATTTAATTTTGCTTTGTCACTGTCTCCTGCGTTAGCAAAGTAGCGCAAGGAAACAGACAAAAGAATGGCCCAACCCACCCGCATACACATGTATATACATACACATCCACACACGCAATACATAATTCATATAGTCTGCCTTTATTCATTCCCATCGCCACCTCACCACACATGGAATAACAACCCCCTCCCCCCTCATGTGTGCGAGGTAGAGCTAGGAAAAGACAGCATATATATCTTATTTATTCATTTATTATTTTATTTATTTTGCTTTGTCACTGTCTCCCGCGTTAGCGAGGTAGCGCAAGGAAAGAATGGCCCAAACCACCCACATACACATGTATATACATACATGTCCACACACGCAAATATACATACCTATACATCTCAACGTATACATATATATACACACAAAGACATATACATAAATACACATGCACATAATTCATACTGTCTGCCTTTATTCATTCCCATCGCCACCCTGCCACCTTTGTCCCTTTTGCCTTTGTACAGTGGCACTATGCAAGCATTCCGCCAATCCTCAGGCACCTCACCATGAATCATACATACGTGTTAATTGATAAGCTCACAAAAGAGAGACTTTTAGATGTTAATATGCTGAGAGGTGCAACTGGAAGGATGTCTGATCATTATCTTGTGGAGGCGAAAGTGAAGATTTGTAGAGGTTTTCAGAAAATGAGAGAATGTTGGGATGAAGAGAGTGGTGAGAGTAAGTGAGCTTGGGAAGGAGACTTGTGTGAGGAAGTACCAGGAGAGGCTGAGTACAGAATGGAAAAAGGTGAGAACAAAGGACGTAAGGGGAGTGGGGAGGAATGGGATATATTTAGGGAAGCAGTGATGACTTGCGCAAAATATGCTTGTGGCATGAGAAGCGTGGGAGGTGGACAGATTAGAAAGGGTAGTGAGTGGTGGGATAAAGAACTAAGATTATTAGTGAAAGAGAAGAGAGAGGTATTTGGACAATTTTTGTAGGAAAATAGTGCAAATGAGTGGGAGATGTATAAAAGAATGAGGCAGGAGGTCAAGAGAAAGGTGCAGGAGGTGAAAAGGGGGGCAAATGAGAGTTGGGGTGAGAGAGTATCATTAAATTTTAGGGAGAATAAAAAGATGTTTTGGAAGGAGGTAAATAAAGTGCGTAAGACAAGGGAACAAATGGGAACATCAGTGAAGGGGGCAAGTGGGGAGGTGATAACAAGTAGTGGTGATGTGAGGAGATGGAGTGAGTATTTTGAAGGTTTGTTGAATGTGTTTGATGATAGAGTGGCAGGCATAGGGTGTTTTGGTCGAGGTGGTGTGTAAAGTGAGAGGGTTAGGGAGAATGAATTGGTGAACAGAGAGGTAGTAAAAGCTTTGCAGAAGATGAAAGCCGGCAAGGCGGTGCATTTGGATGGTATTGCAGTGGAATTTATTAGAAAAGGGGATGACTGTATTGTTGACTGGTTGGTAAGAGTATTTGATGTATGTATGACTCATGGTGAGGTGCCTGAGGATTGGTGGAATGCTTGCATAGTGCCATTGTACAAAGGCAAAGGGGATAAAAGTGAGTGCTCAAATTACAGAGGTATATGTTTGTTGAGTATTCTTGGGAAATTATATGGTAGGGTATTGATTGAGAGGATGAAGGCATGTACAGAGCATCAGATTGGGGAAGAGCAGTGTAGTTTCAGAAGTGGTAGAGGATGTGTGGATCAGGTGTTTACTTTGAAGAATGTATGTGAGAAATACTTAGAAAAGCAAATGGATTTGTATGTAGCATTTGTGGATCTGGAGAAGGCATATGATAAAGTTGATAGAGATGCTCTTTGGAAGGTATTAAGAATATATGATGTGGGAGGCAAGTTGTTAGAAGCAGTGAAAAGTTTTTATCGAGGATGTAAGGCATGTGTACGTGTAGGAAGAGAGGAAAGTGATTGGTTCTCAATGAATGTTGGTTTGCGGCAGGGATGTGTGATGTGTCCATGGTTGTTTAATTTGTTTATGGATGGGGTTGTTAGGGAGGTGAATGCAAGAGTTTTGGAAAGAGGGGCAAGTATGCAGTCTGTTGTGGATGAGAGAGCTTGGGAAGTAAGTCAGTTGTTGTTCACTAATGATACAGCGCTAGTGGCTGATTCATGTGAGAAACTTCAGAAGCTGGTGACTGAGTTTGGTAAAGTGTGTGAAAGAAGAAAGCTGAGAGTACATATGAATAAGAGCAAGGGTTGAGGGACAAGTCAATTGGGAGGTAAGTTTGATTGGAGAAAACCTGGAGAAAGTGTAGTGTTTTAGACATCTGGGAGTGGATTTGGCAGCAGATGGAACCATGGAAGCAGAAGTGAATCATAGGGTGGGGAGGGGGCGAAAGTTCCGGGAGCGTTGAAGAATGTGTGAAAGTCGAGAATGTTATCTTGGAAAGCAAAAATGGGTATGTTTGAAGGAATAGTAGTTCCAACAATGATATATGGTTGCGAGGCGTGGGCTATAGATAGAGTTGTGCGCAGGAGGGTGGATGTGCTGGAAATGAGATGTTTGAGGAGAATATGTGGTGTTAGATGGTTTGATCGAGTAAGTAATGAAAGGGTAAGAGAGATGTGTGGTAATAAAAAGAGTGTGGGTGAGAGAGCAGAAGAGGGTGTTTTGAAATGGTTTGGTCACATGGAGAGAATGAGTGAGGAAAGATTAACAAAGAGGATATGTGTCAGAGGTGGAGGGAATGAGGAGAAGTGGGAGACTAAATTGGAGGTGGAAAGATGGAGTGAAAAAGATTTTGAGTGATTGGGGTCTGAACATGCAGGAGGGTGAAAGGCGTGCAAGGAATAGAATGAATTAGAATTGTGTGGTATACCAGGGTCGACATGCTGTCAGTGGATTGAACCAGGGCATGTGAAGGGTCTGGGGTAAACCATGGAAAGTTCTGTGAGGCCTGGATGTGGAAAGGGAGCTGTGGTTTTGGTGCATTATACATGACAGCTAGAGAGTGAGTGTGAACGAATGTGGCCTTTGTTGTCTTTTCCTAGCACTACCTCGCGCACATGCAGGGGGAAGGGGTTGTCATTTCATGTGTGACGCGGTGGCGATGGGAATGAATAAAGGCAGACAGTATGGATTATGTACATGTGTATATATATATATGCCTGTGTGTGTGTATATATGTATACGTTGAGATGTATAGGTATGTATATGTGCGTGTGTGGACGTGTATGTACATACATGTGTATTTGGGTGGGTTGGGCCATTCTTTCGTCTGTTTCCTTGCGCTGCCTTGCTAACACGGGAGACAGCGACAAAGTATGATAATAATAATGATACATATCAACATATATACTTACATATATATATCAACATACATACATACATATACATACACAGACATATATACACGTACATATTCATGCTTGCCTTCATCCATTCCTGGCAGTATCTCACCTCACAGGTAACACCATGCTTCCCCCGGCTTCATCAAGGTAGTGCCAGGAAAACAGACAAAAAAAGGCCACATTTGTTCACATTCAGTCTTTAACTGTCATGTGTAATGCACTGAAACCACAGCTCCCTATCCACAACCAGGCCTCATGGCCTTTCCATGGTTTACCCCAGACAATTCACATGCCCTGGTTCAGTCCATTGACAACCCATCAACCCCAGTATACCACATTGTACCAATTCACTCTGTTCCTTGCACGCCTCTCACCCTCCTGTATGTTCAGGCCCCGATCACTCAAAATCTTTTTCACTCACCTAGTTGTTGTTAATCATAATTTCATTTACTGTATTACTGTTTTGATTTATCTTGGTTTAGTTTTATGATCGTAGTATTCAGCTTTCGCATCATTTTTTGCTGCAGCACAATAGCTACGAGGAAGGCACAAGTGAAGTGTGGTCAAATAAGTAAAGACAGCATACAATGCCAAGTGTAAAGGTGTTCAGATCTGCTGTTCCATTTTAGTGACTCACATACACTCAGCTTGCTCCTGCAGCTATATATGATTTATAATGTTTTTCCTATGTTTATAGTACTTACTGGAAAGATTGGTGTTTTTTTATTAAGTGACTAAGAAGGCATGGGCAAAACATACTTAAGTGAGGTGCTTTTAGACTTGACTGTCAAAAATAAAAAGCTTCTATGAAGAAGGAAAGGCATAAAGAGAAAGAGAATTCCATAGCTTAACTCTCACATGACCACCCTCCACACAGAAACTGTTGAAAGCAGCAGCCAGACTCATGCCTCGCATCCAAGCCATGGTTGCAGGAACACATACAGATAACTCATAAGAACAGTGACTGTTATTTTCTGTCTTAGCTGAAATTGTGGTGGATTCATGTCACTGAGAAAGCATGGTTATTTCATTCATTATGTTACAGTGATGCTTCCAGAACTGTTTTAGTTGCTGATTTCTTTTCTGATGTATTTGTACTGAAGTTTGATAATATTTTCTATTGTAGATTAATAACCATTGCTCATAATGCATTGGAATCAATAAATGAGACACAGAAAAACCTTTCCCAGACAAGCGCCTGTCATCTGAGAAGAATGAGTGGGAGAGAGATAGGAATGATGGTTTGGTTTACCTACCCACCTTTGACATTCACCTCTTATATCAACTTCCATCTCACTCACGGGACTGACTGTTTACTTTTTCTGTTATGATTTTTTTATTTGATACAGACTTGCTGGATTTAGTATGCAAAAGGAAGCGTGCTTAGACATATTCATTCATTACCTAATAAAGATGTTTCCAGAAAAAATTAAGTATATTGTTTCTTTTCTGATATATTTGTACTGAAGTAAAACGTTAATTTGCATGATATATTGATATGCATTGCTCAGAATGTAGTAGAATTGATATGAGACTGAACCTTTCCCAGACAGGTCGCTGTTATCATACACACCCTTCCCCCTGCACTCAGGTGATTAGGGAGCATGGAAAGTACTTTTGCTTATAGTTCATTATAAGGGTTTAAAGAAGATATAACACAACAGTTTAACATAAGAATATGGGTTTTGTCCTCACCACACACTCAGATGAATCACCTGCCACCAGTTAATGAACAAAAGCTCACCCGTAGGATCATGTGCTATTGTTAAACACAGTTTTTGGATTGTTTATTTTCCACATCTACATAAGGGATGTTTCACAAGATTTCATAAAACTTAATTCATCAGCCTTCCAAGTACCTGATGAAATATTCTAAAGAATATTTTTTACTGTTTCATTCCACTCCAGCTTCCCTAAAATTTCCCAGCCAGAAATACATCCCTCTTAATTCATAGGCATCTATGGAAAGACATGTTTCCTATATCACAATTTCAATCACTGATGATTTTTTGGAATGCAACCCTTGCAGTAACAAGAACAAGGTGTATACATAAAATGTTTGTATGGTCCACACTCTTAGATACATTTTTTGTTTCTTTGAAAGATGGAAGAACTAGCTAACTAGCAAATAATTTTTCTTTCATTTCACATTATTGGTACAAAAGAACTTGTATACTGTCATAGCTCCTTCACTAATGTCTTGTTTTTATATACTCTTGGGGCCTTAACATATTTCATTTTGCTTCAACATTATTCATTTTTTACATGAGCATTTGATTCAGAGAAGGCATTTTTACCCCTCTAGCCATCTCCAAGTTCTGTCGTCAAGCATTGGGTAACCTGAATGCTCACTGTGATGGCTTCAAGGCAGTCTCTGGCTTTGGTCTACAGTGTACTATCTCTGGCACCAAACATCTCATCGAAGCGGCTATGTCCTCAGAAATGCTCCTTAATGTGAAAAATCTTACAGTCAATTACATCAATGAGTATGGGTAAGTAGTTAGTAAATTCCACTTATTAGTATGCCTTTTTATCCTCAGTATCTGGTTCCTTGCTGTTTCAGCAGTTTAACATTACTGATACACATTGCAGGATCCCTTTTATGGGGCTCTTAAGCTTCAAGGCTGGACTCCACACAGGAGCAGGAAAATAATGGATTCCTTTAGAGGAAGATCTTCAACTTCTATCCATCTATTGACTATGATAAATGAAGGACTTCTTTTGTAGCAAGATGATTTGTCCATTGACAGTGCTACAGCCTCCCCATAGGTGACTTTTTACAATGTCCAGTAACACTGTTGCATAGTGGTTCATACAAGCACTACATATAAACACCATTTAGGCAAGTTTTCCTTGGAAAATGCTGCTGTTTTGAGAGTAGTTTACTTTGCAGGGGCAGATCCTTAAGTAGTTTTGAAACCTTCATACTTATAATTCATGCTGATGTAGTGTTAGCAGGCATGAGGCTTTAAGATCTGTTGCCTGAAGGGAAGAGGTAAGGTACATTAGGTTTGTTTTCAAATGCCATGACCCTCAATCCTTTAACATCTCTTGATGAATATATATATGCAAGCTGAGTGACACTTCTAGACAGATATTTATATATCAAGTTGTGCATTTAAATTTCAAAACTTTGCACTGATCCTGGGTGGTAGTGCATAGGAATTTTTTCCTACAGTGAGTCATGGTCCAGCCATACCAGTGAGAGCAGATTTTCGTGAGTTTTGTAGAGAGCTATGAACTAACCCTGCCTTTTAGCAAAATTGTAGGAGCAGTAGATAGTTGCAGTAGGTAGGAACATTAGACGGGAACATTAGGTAGAAGTAGTAGGTTAGAACAATAGGTGGGAGCATTGGGTAAAAGTAATAGGTTGGAACATTAAGTCCAGGTAGTTGGAAGGACCATTAGGTAGGAGCCTCTGAAAACACTGTGCTAGAGTTGCCCTCTGCCAGTGGCCTGTTAAGGGTGAGGGATGATAGCTGAAAAGCAGCACCAGAGTTTCACCAATTATGAAGACTCTTTTGGTTTGGCCACCTTCCTTGAGGGAGTTCCTGAAGGGAACAGGTGTTGGAGATATGGATAGAATAACAGATAGAAATTTATCAACTCAGAGCTAGATTTTGAGCTCTAGACTAGGCAGATGATCCTGAATTATTTAATGATGATGATTGTTTTCAAATTGTATGTAGAGTGATTTTCTGAATACTCAAGTCTTCCACCAGGATGAGACAAGAGAAGTCTTTTTTGCAAAAGTGGAAGAGTTGCCAGCACCCACATGATGTTAACAGCATCGTGTCTGGCTGGTGTGGCTGAAATTTTACAAACTTTTGTTTTTTATTATGAAAGAATCATCAATAAATTACATTGAGTATAACGAGGTAGCATAAGGAAACAGATGAAAGAATGGCCCAACCCACCCACATACACATGTATATACATACACATCCACATACAGCACATATACATATATATACATCTCATCATATACATATATATACACACACAGACATATACATATATACACATGTACATAATTCATACTGTCTGCCCTTATTCATTCCCGTCACCACCCCGCCTAACATGAAATGAAAACCCCCTCCCCCACATATGTGTGAGGTAGCACTAGGAAAAGACAACAAAGGCCACATTCGTTCACACTCAGTCTCTAGCTGTCATGTATAATGCACCGAAACCACAGCTCCCTTTCCACATCCAGACCCCACAAAACTTTCCATGGTTTACCCCAGACGCTTCACTGGTTCAATCCATTGACAGCACGTCAGTATACCACATCGTTCCAATTCACTCTATTCCTTGCATGCCTTTCACCCGTCATGTTCAGGCCCCGATCACTCAAAACCTTTTTCACTCCATCTTTCCACCTCCAATTTGGTCTCCCACTTCTTGTTCGTTTCACCTCTGACACATATATCCTCTTGGTCAATCTTTCCTCGCTCATTCTCTCTCTGTGACCAAACCATTTCAAAACACCCTTTTCTGCTCTCTCAACCACACTCTTTTTATTACCTCACATCTCTCTTACCCTATTATGACTTACTCGATCAAACCACCTCACACCACATATTGTCCTCAAACATCTCACCTCCAGCACATCCACCCTCCTGTGCACAACTCTATCCATAGCCCACGCCTCACAACCATATAACATTGTTGGAACCACTATTCCTTCAAACATACCCATTTTTGCTTTCCGAGATAATGTTCTCGACTTCCACACATTCTTCAACGCTCCCAGAATTTTCTCCCCCTCCCCCACCCTATGATTCACTTCCACTTCCATGGTTCCATCCGCTGCCAAATCCACTCCCAGATATCTAAAACACTTCACTTCCTCCAGTTTTTCTCCATTCAAACTTACCGCCCAATTGAATTGACCCTCAACCCTACTGTACTTAATAACCTTGCTCTTATTAACATTTACTTTCAGCTTTCTTCTTTCACACGCTTTTCCAAACTCAGTCACCAACTTCTGCAGTTTCTCACATGAATCAGCCACCAGCACTATCATCAGCGAACAACAACTGACTTACTTCCCAAGCTCTCTCATCCACGACAGACTGCATACTTACCCCTCTTTCCAAAACTCTTGCATTCACCTCCCTAACAACCCCATCCATAAACAAATTTAACAACCGTGGACACATCACACACCCCTGACGCAAACCTACATTCACTGAGAACCAATCACTTTCCTCTCTTCCTACACATACACATGCCTTACATCCTTGATAAAAACTTTTCACTGCTTTTAACAAATTGCCTCCCACGCCATATATTCTTAATACCTTCCAAAGAGCATCTCTATCAACTCTGTCATATGCTTTCTCCAGATCCATGAATGCTACATACAAATCCATTTGCTTATTTTAAGTATTTCTCACATACATTCTTCAAAGCAAACACCTGATCCACACTTCCTCTACCACTTCTGAAACCACACTGCTCTTCCCCAATCTGATGCTCTGTACATGCCTTCATCCTCTCAATCAATACCCTCCCATATAATTTACCAGGAATACTCAACAAACTTATACCTCTGTAATTTGAGCGCTCACTTTTATCCCCTTTGCCTTTGTACAATGGCACTATGCAAGCATTCCACCAATCCTCTGGCACCTCACCATGAGTCATACATACATTGAATAACCTTACCAACCAGTCAACAATACAGTCACCCCCTTTTTTAATAAATTCCACTGCAATACCATCCAAACCCACTGCCTTGCTTGCTTTCATCTTCCGCAAAGCTTTTACTACCTCTTCTCTGTTTACCAAATCATTTTTCCTAACCCTCTCATTTTGCACACCACCTCGACCAAAACACCCTATATTTGCCACTCTATCTTCAAACACATTCAGCAAACCTTCAAAATACTCAAACCATCTCCTTCTTACATCACCACTACTTGTTATCACCTCCCCATTAACCCCCTCCACTGAAGTTCCCATTTGCTCCCTCGTCTTACGCACTTTATTTACCTCCTTCCAAAACATCTTTTTATTCTCCCAAGAATTTATTGATACTCTCTCACCCCAACTCTCATTTGCGCTCTTTTACACCTCTTGTACCTTTCTCTTGACCTGCTGCCTCCTGGGAATGAGAAGAAAGGTCATGAGAGGCAAGTGTTTTGGGAGCAGCTGAGTGAGTGTGTCAGTAGTTTTGATGCATGAGACCGGGTTATAGTGATGGGTGATTTGAATGCAAAGGTGAGTAATGTGGCAGTTGCGGGAATAATTGGTGTACATGGGGTGTTCAGTGTTGTAAATGGAAATGGTGAAGAGCTTGTAGATTTATGTGCTGAAAAAGGACTGGTGATTGGGAATACCTGGTTTAAAAAGAGAGATATGCATAAGTATACGTATGTAAGCAGGAGAGATGGCCAGAGAACGTTTTTGAATTATGTGTTAATTGATAGACGTGCGAAAGAGAGACTTTTGGATGTTAATGTGCTGAGAGGTGCAGCTGGAGGGATGTCTGATCATTATCTTGTGGAGGCGAAGGTGAAGATTTGTGGAGGTTTTCAGAAAAGAAGAGAGAATGTTGGGATAAAAAGAGTGGTGAGAGTAAGTGAGCTTGGGAAGGAGACTTGTGTGAGGAAGTACCAGGAGAGACTGAGTGCAGAATGGAAAAAGGTGAGAACAAAGGAGGTAAGGGGAGTGGGGGAGGAATGGGATGTATTTAGGGAAGCAGTGATGGCTTGCGCAAAAGATGCTTGTGGCATGAGAAAGGTAGGAGGTGGGCAGATTAGAAAGGGTAGTGAGTGGTGGGATGAAGAAGTAAGATTATTAGTGAAAGAGAAGAGAGAGGCATTTGGACGATTTTTGCAGGGAAATAATGCAAATTAGTGGGAGATGTATAAAAGAAAGAGACAGGAGGTCAAGAGAAAGGTGCAGGAGGTGAAAAAGAGGGCAAGTGAGAGTTGGGGTGAGAGAGTATCATTAAATTTTAGGGAGAATAAAAAGATGTTTTGGAAGGAGGTAAATAATGTGCATAAGGCAAGGAAACAAATGGGAACATCAGTGAAGGGGGCTAATGGCAAGGTGATAACAAGTAGTTAGAAGTTTTTAGAAGCAGTGAAAAGTTTTTATCAAGGATGTAAGGCATGTGTAAGAGAAGGAAGAGAGGAAAGTGATTGGTTCTCAGTGAATGTTGGTTTGTGGCAGGGGTGTGTGTGATGTGTCCATGGTTGTTTAATTTGTTTGTGGATGGGGTTGATAGGGAGGTGAATGCAAGAGTTTTGGAGAGAAGGGCAAGTATGCACTCTGTTGAGGATGAGAAAGCTTGGGAAGTGAGTCAGTTGTTGTTCGCTGATGATACAGCGCTGGTGGCTGATTCGGTTGAGAAACTGCAGAAGCTGGTGTCTGAGTTTGGTAGTGTGTGAAAGAAGAAATGTGAATAAGAGCAAGGTTATTAGGTACAGTAGGGTTGAGGGACAAGTCAGTTGGGAGGTAAGTTTGAAGAACACTTGGAGGAAGTGAAGTGTTTTAGATATCTGGGAGTGGATTTGGCAGCAGATGGAACCATGGAAACGGAAGTGAGTCATAGGGTAGGGGAGGGGGCGAAAGTTCTGGGAGTGTTGAAAAATGTGTGGAAGTTGAGAACGTTAACTTGTAAAGCAAAAATGGGTATGTATGAAGGAATAGTAGTTCCAACAATGTTATATGATTGCAAAGCATGGGCTATAGAAAGAGTTGTGCAGAGGAGGGTGGACGTGCTGGAAATGAGACGTTTGAGGGCAATATGTGGTGTGAGGTGGTTTGATCGAGTGAGTAATGAAAGGGTAAAAGAGATGTGTGGTTATAAAAAGAGTGTGGTTGAGAGAGCAGAAGAGGGTGTTTTGAAATGGTTTGGTCACTTGGAGCGAATGAGTGAGGAAAGATTGACCAAGAGGATATATGTGTCAGAGGAGGAGGGAACGAGGAGAAGTGGGAGACCAAATTGGAGGTGGAAAGATGGAGTGAAAAAGGTTTTGAGTGATCAGGGCCTGAACATGCAGGAGGGTGAAAGGCTTGCAAGGAATAGAGTGAATTGGAATGATGTGGTATACCGGGGTCGATGTGCTGTCATTGTATTGAACTAGGCCAAGTGAAGCATCTGGGGTAAACCATGGAGAATTGTGTGGGGCCTGGATGTGGAAAGGGAGCTGTGGTTTCGGTGCATTATTACATGACAGCTAGAGACTGAGTGTGAACAAATGTGGCCTTTGTTGTCTTTTCTTAGCGCTACCCCACACACATGCGGGGGAAGGGGGTTGTTATTTCATGTGTGGCGGGGTGGCGATGGGAATGAATAAAGGCAGACAGTATGAATTATGTACATGTGTATATATGTATATGTCTGTGTGTGTATATATATGTATACATTGAGATGTATAGGTATGTATATTTGTGTGTGTGGACGTGTATGTATATACATGTGTATGTGGGTGGGTTTGGCCATTCTTTCGTCTGTTTCCTTGCGCTAATGCGGGAGACAGCGACAAAGCAATTAGAATAAATATATATATATATATATTTTTTTTTTTTTTTTTTTATACTTTGTCGCTGTCTCCCGCGTTTGCGAGGTAGCGCAAGGAAACAGACGAAAGAAATGGCCCAACCCCCCCCCCCATACACATGTACATACACACGTCCACACACGCAAATATACATACCTACACAGCTTTCCATGGTTTACCCCAGACGCTTCACATGCCTTGCTTCAATCCACTGACAGCACGTCAACCCCTGTATACCACATCGCTCCAATTCACTCTATTCCTTGCCCTCCTTTCACCCTCCTGCATGTTCAGGCCCCGATCACACAAAATCCTTTTCACACCATCTTTCCACCTCCAATTTGGTCTCCCTCTTCTCCTCGTTCCCTCCACCTCCGACACATATATCCTCTTGGTCAATCTTTCCTCACTCATTCTCTCCATGTGCCCAAACCATTTCAAAACACCCTCTTCTGCTCTCTCAACCACGCTCTTTTTATTTCCACACATCTCTCTTACCCTTACGTTACTTACTCGATCAAACCACCTCACACCACACATTGTCCTCAAACATCTCATTTCCAGCACATCCATCCTCCTGCGCACATCTCTATCCATAGCCCACGCCTCGCAACCATACAGCATTGTTGGAACCACTATTCCCTCAAACATACCCATTTTTGCTTTCCGAGATAATGTTCTCGACTTCCACACATTTTTCAAGGCTCCCAAAATTTTCGCCCCCTCCCCCACCCTATGATCCACTTCCGCTTCCATGGTTCCATCCGCTGACAGATCCACTCCCAGATATCTAAAACACTTCACTTCCTCCAGTTTTTCTCCATTCAAACTCACCTCCCAATTGACTTGACCCTCACCCCTACTGTACCTAATAACCTTGCTCTTATTCACATTTACTCTCAACTTTCTTCTTCCACACACTTTACCAAACTCAGTCACCAGCTTCTGCAGTTTCTCACATGAATCAGCCACCAGCGCTGTATCATCAGCGAACAACAATTGACTCACTTCCCAAGCTCTCTCATCCCCAACAGACTTCATACTTGCCCCTCTTTCCAGGACTCTTGCATTTACCTCCTTTACAACCCCATCCATAAACAAATTAAACAACCATGGAGACATCACACACCCCTGCCGCAAACCTACATTCACTGAGAACCAATCACTTTCCTCTCTTCCTACACGTACACATGCCTTACATCCTCGATAAAAACTTTTCACTGCTTCTAACAACTTGCCTCCCACACCATATATTCTTAATACCTTCCACAGAGCATCTCTATCAACTCTATCATATGCCTTCTCCAGATCCATAAATGCTACATACAAATCCATTTGCTTTTCTAAGTATTTCTCACATACATTCTTCAAAGCAAACACCTGATCCACACATCCTCTACCACTTCTGAAACCGCACTGCTCTTCCCCAATCTGATGCTCTGTACATGCCTTCACCCTCTCAATCAATACCCTCCCATATAATTTACCAGGAATACTCAACAAACTTATACCTCTGTAATTTGAGCACTCACTCTTATCCCCTTTGCCTTTGTACAATGGCACTATGCACGCATTCCGCCAATCCTCAGGCACCTCACCATGAGTCATACATACATTAAATAACCTTACCAACCAGTCAACAATACAGTCACCCCCTTTCTTAATAAATTCCACTGCAATACCATCCAAACCTGCTGCCTTGCCGGCTTTCATCTTCCGCAAAGCTTTTACTACCTCTTCTCTGTTTACCAAATCATTTTCCCTAACCCTCTCACTTTGCACACCACCTCGACCAAAACACCCTATATCTGCCACTCTGTCATCAGACACATTCAACAAACCTTCAAAATACTCATTCCATCTCCTTCTCACATCACCGCTACTTTTTTTTTTTTTTTTTTTTATACTTTGTCGCTGTCTCCCGCGTTTGCGAGGTAGCGCAAGGAAACAGACGAAAGAAATGGCCCAACCCCCCCATACACATGTACATACACACGTCCACACACGCAAATATACATACCTACACAGCTTTCCATGGTTTACCCCGGACGCTTCACATGCCTTGATTCAATCCACTGACAGCACGTCAACCCCTGTATACCACATCGCTCCAATTCACTCTATTCCTTGCCCTCCTTTCACCCTCCTGCATGTTCAGGCCCCGATCACACAAAATCCTTTTCACACCATCTTTCCACCTCCAATTTGGTCTCCCTCTTCTCCTCGTTCCCTCCACCTCCGACACATATATCCTCTTGGTCAATCTTTCCTCACTCATTCTCTCCATGTGCCCAAACCATTTCAAAACACCCTCTTCTGCTCTCTCAACCACGCTCTTTTTATTTCCACACATCTCTCTTACCCTTACGTTACTTACTCGATCAAACCACCTCACACCACACATTGTCCTCAAACATCTCATTTCCAGCACATCCATCCTCCTGCGCACAACTCTATCCATAGCCCACGCCTCGCAACCATACAACATATATATATATATATATATATATATATATATATATATATATATATATATATATATATATATATATTTTTTTTTTTTTTTTAAACTATTCGCCATTTCCCGCGTTAGCGAGGTAGCGTTAAGAACAGAGAACTGGGCCACTGAGGGAATATCCTCACCTGGCCCCCTTCTCTGTTCCTTCTTTTGGAAAATCAAAAAAAAAAAATAAAAAAATAAAAAAAATAAAATTGAGAGGGGAGGATTTCCAGCCCCCCGCTCCCTCCCCTTTTAGTCGCCTTCTACGACACGCAGGGAATATGTGGGAAGTATTCTTTCTCCCCTATCCCCAGGGATAATATATATATATATATATATATATATATATATATATATATATATATATATTTTTTTTTTTTTTTTTTTATACTTTGTCGCTGTCTCCCGCGTTTGCGAGGTAGCGCAAGGAAACAGACGAAAGAAATGGCCCAACCCACCCCCATACACATGTATATACATACGTCCACACACGCAAATATACATACCTACACAGCTTTCCATGGTTTACCCCAGACGCTTCACATGCCTTGATTCAATCCACTGACAGCACATCAACCCCGGTATACCACATCGCTCCAATTCACTCTATTCCTTGCCCTCCTTTCACCCTCCTGCATGTTCAGGCCCCGATCACACAAAATCTTTTTCACTCCATCTTTCCACCTCCAATTTGGTCTCCCTCTTCTCCTCGCTCCCTCCACCTCCGACACATATATCCTCTTGGTCAATCTTTCCTCACTCATTCGCTCCAAGTGCCCAAACCATTTCAAAACACCCTCTTCTGCTCTCTCAACCACACTCTTTTTATTTCCACACATCTCTCTTACCCTTACGTTACTTACTCGATCAAACCACCTCACACCACACATTGTCCTCAAACATCTCATTTCCAGCGCATCCATCCTCCTGCGCACAACTCTATCCATAGCCCACGCCTCGCAACCATACAACATTGTTGGAACCACTATTCCTTCAAACATACACATTTTTGCTTTCCGAGATAATGTTCTCGACTTCCACACATTCTTCAAGGCTCCCAGGATTTTCGCCCCCTCCCCCACCCTATGATCCATTTCCGCTTCCATGGTTCCATCCGCTGCCAGATCCACTCCCAGATATCTAAAACACTTTACTTCCTCCAGTTTTTCTCCATTCAAACTTACCTCCCAGTTGACTTGACCCTCAACCCTACTGTACCTAATTACCTTGCTCTTATTCACATTTACTCTTAACTTTCTTCTTTACCAAACTCAGTCACCAGCTTCTGCAGTTTCTCACATGAATCAGCCACCAGCGCTGTATCATCAGCGAACAACAACTGACTCACTTCCCAAGCTCTCTCATCCACAACAGACTTCATACTTGCCCCTCTTTCCAAAACTCTTGCATTCACCTCCCTAACAACCCCATCCATAAACAAATTAAACAACCATGGAGACATCACACACCCCTGCCGCAAACCTACATTCACTGAGAACCAATCACTTTCCTCTCTTCCCACACGTACACATGCCTTACATCCTCGATAAAAACTTTTCACTGCTTCTAACAACTTGCCTCCCACACCATATATTCTTAATACCTTCCACAGAGCATCTCTATCAACTCTATCATATGCCTTCTCCAGATCCATAAATGCTACATACAAATCCATTTGCTTTTCTAAGTATTTCTCACATACATTCATCAAAGCAAACACCTGATCCACACATCCTCTACCACTTCTGAAACCACACTGCTCTTCCCCAATCTGATGCTCTGTACATGCCTTCACCCTCTCAATCAATACCCTCCCATATAATTTACCAGGAATACTCAACAAACTTATACCTCTGAAATTTGAGCACTCACTCTTATCCCCTTTGCCTTTGTACCATGGCACTAAGCACGCATTCCGCCAATCCTCAGGCACCTCACCATGAGTCATACATACATTTAATAACCTTACCAACCAGTCAATAATACAGTCACCCCCTTTTTTAATAAATTCCACTGCAATCCCATCCAAACCTGCTGCCTTGCCGGCTTTCATCTTCCGCAAAGCTCTTACTACCTCTTCTCTGTTTACCAAATCATTTTCCCTAACCCTCTCACTTTGCACACCACCTCGACCAAAACACCCTATATCTGCCACTCTATCATCACACACATTCAACAAACCTTCAAAATACTCACTCCATCTCCTTCTCACATCACCACTACTTGTTATCACCTCCCCATTTGCGCCCTTTACTGAAGTTCCCATTTGCTCCCTTGTCTTACACACTTTATATATATATATATATATATATATATATATATATATATATATATATATATATATATATATATATACATACTTTTTTGGGCCCAGCTCCTACATCTTACCATTGAGCCAGGTCCTTCACTTTCACAAGGAATGCTCTTTTGAAAGACCATTATGCTATAAGGCTAGGATAGCACATAGTGCTCACCGCAGGAAAATCTACAGTTGCAAGAATGAGCTGTGTGAGTTAAGTGTTCTCAAGTTTTGTGTATGACAAAGTGAGATTGTATGTTTGTTGACAGAATGCCAGTAGTCCACATGCGGGTGGGCCAGAAAGAAAAGACAGCTACCTGGGTCAAAGGAGTGCAGCTTGACAACCACTGAAGTGCTGGATCCTTTTTTACTTTTTACCAGTCAGCTAGGTCTTTCACTGACTTCTGTCAGCAACTACCTGACATTTTTGAAACAGTAAAGAATATTTTTCAAATAACATTATTTACAGCAATGAGCACTAATCTTTATACCATTTCAGATTAACAGATGTGGTAGGTCAAACACCACAGAGAAGGGAGGGCATGTTTCTCATTGGAGACGTTTTGATTGATTGTTCTCATGCTCCACACCAGTCAGTGAATACTGATTGCACCCCTCTCTTTTCACCATCCTCAATTGATAGCACCACTGATAGGCAGTGCAAGGAACCATATGAGGTAATTGTATGTTTAATTCTAATAGCAGTGGGTTAAATAAGATGAGTAAAATTTTATATAATGTGAGAAATAAGAAAATGCAGATAAAGTAAATAAAAGAAGATTGACAAAGTTATTTTAGAATTTTGAAATGAGATGGTCACATTAATAATCAGCAAAAAAGAAAGGGATTACAATTCATGCATTCCTCTCTGTGTTAGTGATGAGTGAGTGTTTATTTGACAAGGCTAAGGAGTTTTGATTACTCTGAAACAGCATCAGAGACCCAGACTCTGTTCTCATTAAGTACTTTCGAAGTTCTCAAAAAGTTTTAGGGAATTTGATAGCATTGTATCCATAACCCAGAGCTTAAACATTCATTCATGGATTCTTTACTGGAAGACAGGTTCCATACATTCACTGATCTATCTATCTATCTATATCTCTGATGTCCATTCCATCTGGGAACTCCCATCAAGGGGTGGCCACAGCAATAGAGTCTCCACTTATCCCTGTCCTTACATGCCTCCCTCGCATACACCATTCCAGGTATTCTTCCACTGTTTCACTCCCTGTTTGCCCATGTTATAGTTGATCTTCCCCTCACACTAACCCCTTTAATTGTACTATCATACACTCTCCTTGTAAACATCCAGTCTAGCAATCTTTCCACCTACCCACACCACCTCAAAGTGTTACATTTTACCTTTTCTGCTCCTCCACAATTCACTCTGTTTGCATTCCCTGCCATACCACATCTCTCATACACCCTTTCATTTCTTTCTTCATTCCATCTAGTCACAATACATGCTCTTCTAAGGTAGTTCATTTCCACAGCCTGGACTCTTGACCTCTGTGACTCATTCCATGTCCATGTTTTGACTGCATCTATGCTGTCCCTTAATCCTCTCTTCCTTTCCATATTTACACCACTACCCTTCATTATTCTGTTGAGGGACCCAGTGACTCTTCTACCCTGCACTGCTCTCTCCCTTGTATCTCCTTCCATAACACCACACTTACCCAAGACAGCTCCAAGATACTTAGATTCCCTCACTCTTCCAGTCTTTTTCCCCCCTCAATTCCAAAGCACAGTTTAGTACAGTTTCCTCTCTCACTCAATATGGTTTTGCAAAATCTATACTTTCATTC
>NC_092229.1:55033930-55081430 GCF_036320965.1 Panulirus ornatus | reverse complement strand
TCCACACATTTTTCAGCGCTCCTAGAACTTTCGCCCCCTCCCCCACTCTACGATTTATTTCTGTTTCCATGGTTCCATCAGCTGCCAGATCCACTCCCAGATATCTAAAACACTTCACTTCCTCCAGTTTTTCTCCATTCAAACTTACCTCCCAATTGACTTGTCCCTCAACCCTACTGTACCTAATAACCTTGCTCTTATTCACATTTACTCTCAGCTTTCTTCTTTCACACACTTTACCAAACTCAGTCACCAGCTTCTGCAGTTTCTCACCCGAATCAACCACCAGCACCGTATCATCAGCGAACAACAACTGACTCACTTCCCAAGCTCTCTCATCTACAACAGACTGCATACTTGCATTCACCTTCCTAACAACCCCATCCATAAACAAATCAACAACCATGGAGACATCATGCACCCCTGCCACAAACCAACATTCACTGTGAACCAATCACTTTCCTCTCTTCCTACTCGTACACATGCCTTACATCCTTGATAAAAACTTTTCACTGCTTCTAACAACTTGCCCCCCACACCATATAGTCTTAATACCTTCCACAGAGCATCTCTATCAACTCTATCATATGACTTCTCCAGATCCATGAATGCTACATACAAATCCATTTGCTTTTCTAAGTATTTCTCGCATACATTTTTCAAAGCAAACACCTGATCCATACATCCTCAACCACTTCTGAAACCACACTGCTCTTCCCCGATCTGATGCTCTGTACATGCCTTCACCCTCTCAATCAATACCCTCCCATAGAATTTCCCAGGAATACTCAACAAACTTATACCTACATTGAATAACCTTACCAACCAGTCAGCATCACAGTCACCCCCTTTTTTAATAAATTCCACTGCAATACCATCCAAACCCGCTGCCTTGCTGCATTTCATCTTCCACAAAGCTTTCACTACCTCTTCTCTGTTTACCAAATCATTCTCCCTAACCCTCTCACTTTGATAGAGATGCTCTGTGGAAGGTATTAAGACTATATGGTGTAGGAGGCAAGTTGTTAGAAGCAATGATAATTTTTATCAAGGATGTAAGGCATGTGTACGAGTAGGAAGAAAGGAAAGTTATTGGTTCTCAGTGAATGTCGGTTTGCGGCAGGGTTGCATGATGTCTCCATGGTTGTTTGATTTGCTTATGGATGGGGTTGTTAAGGAGGCGAATCCAAGAGTTTTGAAAAAAGGGGCAAGTATGCAGTCTGTTATGGATGAGAGAGCTTGGGAAGTGAGTCAGTTGTTGATCGCTGATGATACAACGCTGGTGGCTGATTCGGGTAAGAAACAGTAGAAGCTGGTGACTGAGTTTGGTAAAGTGTGTGAAAGAAGAAAGCTGAGAGTAAATGTGAATAAGAGCAAGGTTATTAGGTACAGTAGGGTTGAGGGACAAGTCAATTGGGAGGTAAGTTTGAATGGAGAAAAACTGGAGAAAGTGAAGTGTTTTAGATATCTGGGAGTGGATTTGGCAGCAGATGGAACCATCGAAGCAGAAGTGAATCATAGGGTGGGGTAGGAGGCGAAAGTTCTGGGAGCGTTGAAAAATGTGTGGAAGGCGAGAACGTTATCTCAGAAAACAAAAATGGATATGTTTGAAGGAATTATGGTTCCAACAATGTTATATGGTTGCGAGGCATGGGCTATAGATAGAGTTGTGCGGAGGAGGGTGGATGTGCTGGAAATGAGATGTTCAAGGACAATGTGTGGTGTGAGGTGGTTTGATTTAGTAGGTAATGAAAGGGTAAGATAGATGTGTGGTAATAAAAAGAGTGTGGTTGAGAGAGCAGAAGAGGGTGTTTTGAAATGGTTTGGTCACATGGAGTGAATGAGTGAGGAAAGATTGACAAAGATGATATATATGTCAGAGGTGGAGGGAGCGAGGAGAAGTGGGAGACCAAATTGGAGGTGGAAAGATGGAGTGAAAAAGATTTTAAGATTGGGACCTGAACATGCAGGAAGGTGAAAGGCATACAAGGAATAGAGTGAATTGGAATGATGCGGTATACCGGGGTCAACGTGTTGTCAATGGATTGATCCAGGGCATGTGAAGCGTCTGGGGTAAACCATGGAAAGTTTCGTGGGGCATGGATGTGGAAAGGGAGCTGTGATTTTGGTGCATTATACATGACAGCTAGAGACTGAGTGTGAACGAATGTGGCCTTTGTTGTCTTTTCCTAGCGCTATCTCGTACACATGTGGGGGAGGGGGTTGTCATTTCATGTGTGGCAGGGTGGCGACAGGAATGAATAAGGGCAAACAGTATGAATTATGTACATGTGTGTATATGTATATGTCTGTGTGTGTATATATATGCATACGTTTAGATGTATAGGTATGTATATGTGCGTGTGTGGACATGTATGTATATACGTTTGTATGTGGGTTGGTTGGGCCATTCTTTCATCCATTTTCTTGCGCTAACTCACTAACGCAGGAGACAGTGACAAAGTATGATGAATAGATATAAATGAGTGGATGGGCCATCCATCATCTATTTCCTGGTGCTAACTCTCTGACGCGGGAAACGGCGATCAAGTATAATAAACAAATGAATATGAATATTTCTCTGGCATGTGCAAGAAATGTATGTGGCATGCAAAAAGTGGGAGATGGGCAGATTAGTAAGGGTAGGGAGTGGTGGGATGAAGAAGAATAGTTGCTAGTGAAGGAGAAAAGAGAGGCATTTGGATGGTACTTACAGGGAAGGAGTGCAAATAATTGGGAGATTTATAAGAGAAAGCATCAAGAAGTCAAGAGGAAGATGCAGGGGGTTGAAGAAGAGTGTAAATGAGAGCTGGGACGAGCGAATACTAATAAACCTTAGAGAAAATAAGAAGTTTTGAAAGGAAGTTGATACTTTAAAAAAAAACAAGAGAACAATTAGGAACATTGGTGAAGGGGGCAAGAGAGGAAGTGGTAACAGGTAGTAATGAAGTGAAGAGGAAGAAGAGTGAGTATTTAGGCGGACTGATGAATGTGTTTGATGATGAGTGGCAGATGTAGGGTGTTAGGGTTGGGGTGGTATGCAGTTTAAAAGAACTGATGAATATATTTGATGATGAGTGGCAAATGTAGGGTGTTTAGGTTGGGGTGATATGCAGAGTAAAAGAGTCATGAACATTGGTTTGCTGAAGAGAGAAGAGGTGATGAAAGCCTTACACAAGATGAAATGTGGCAAGTTGATGGTAATGCTGTTGAATTACTTAAGAAAGAAGGTAACTATGCTGTTGACTGAGTGGTGAGGATTTTCATCGTATGTATAGATTGTGGTGAGGAGGTGCCTGAGGATTAGCTTAATACATGTATAGTGCCATTTTATAAAGGGGATAAAGGTGAGTGTTCAAACTATAGAGGTATATGTTTGTTGAGTGTACCTGGTAAGTTGTATAGAAGGTTATCGATTGAGAGAGTAGAGGGATGTACAGAGTATCAGATTGGAGAGGAGCAGTGTGGTTTCATAAGTGGTAGTGGATGTGTGGTTCAGGTATTTGCCTTAAGGAATGCGTTTGAGAAATACTTAGAGAAACAGATGTATTTGTATGTGCCATTTATGGATCTTGTGAAATCATATGATAGGGTTGATAGAGACGCCATTTAGAAGGTCTTAAGAATGTACAGTGTGGTAGGTAAGCTGCTGGAAGCAGTGAGTAGTTTTTATTAAGGTTGTAAGGCATGTGTACAGATAGGAAGAGAGGAGAGTGAATTGTTCCTAGTGAAGGTAGGTCTGTGGCAGGGGTGTTTGATATCAAATTGGTTGTTTAATTTGTTAATGGATGGGATGGTTAGGGAGGTAAATGCAAGAGTCTTGGAGAGAGGAATGAATATGCAGCCAGTGGGGGATGAGAGGGCCTGGGATGTAAGTCAGTTGATCGCTGATCATAAAGTACTGGAGGCAGATTCAAGTGAGAAACTGCAGATGTTGGTGACTAAGTTTGGAGGAGTGTGTGAAAGAATGAAGTTGAACATGAATGTGAATAAAAGCAAGGTCATTAGGTTTAGCAGGGTTAAGGGACAAGTTAGTTGGGCTGTGAGTTGGGATGGAGAAAAATTGGAGCAAGTTAAGTGTTTTGAATACCTGAGAGTGGACTTGGCAGCAAATGGAGCTATGGAAGCAGAAGTGAGTCACAGGGTGGTAAAGAGGGTGAAGGTTCTAGGAGTGCTGAAGAAAGTGGAAAGAGGGCAAAAATGGGTATGTTTGGAGGTATAATAGTTCCAACAGTATTATAGGATGCAAGACATGGGCTGTAGATAAGGCTGTATGGAGGAGAGTTGATGTGTTGGAAATGAAATGTGGTTTGAGGTGGTTTGACCAAGTAAGTAATGCAATGGAATGAGAGAGATGTGGTAACAAAAAGAGTGTGGTTAAGAGATCAGAGGAGGGTGTGCTTAAATGGTTTGGACATATGGAGAGAATTAGTAAGGAAAGGTTGACAAAGAGGATATGTGTATTAGAAGTGGAAGGAACAAGGATTGACAAAGAGGATATGTGTGTTAGGAGTGGAAGGAACAAGGATTGACAAAGGATATGTGTTGGAAATGGAAGGAACAAGGGGAACAAGGATACCAAATTGTAGATGTAACTATGGAATGAAAAAGATTTTGAGGGATTTGAGTCTGAATATGTATGACCGTGAAAGGCATGCAGAGGATAGAGTGAATTGGAATGATTTTGTATAATAGAGGCATTGTACTGTCAGTAAGGCATGTGAAGCATCCAGGGTAAATGATGGAAAAGTCTGTAGAGCCTGTTTGTGGTTAGGGAGCTGTAGTTTTGGAGCATTTCACATAACATTTAGAGAATGGTTGTGAGTGGTTGCATGTTTCTTCATCTGTTTTTGTGCTTTCTTGCTAACATGGGAAAAAGTGACTGAGTATGAAAAACTCTTTTATCTTACCTTTACCTTTTGTCTTCATGCATTTTTTTCTCCCTTTTTTATACATGTACATGTACATATTCATACTTGCTTGCCTTCATCCATTCCTGGTGCTACTCTGCCCTGCAGGAAACAGCATTGCTACCCCCTGCTTCAGCAGGGTAGTGCCTGGAAAACAGACAAAAAAGACCACTTTTGTTCACACTCTCTAGCTGCCATGTACACTCCCAGGTATCTAAAACATTTCACTTCCTCCAGTTTTTATTCATTTAAACTCATACCCCATTTAAAGTGACCCTTGACTCTTCCAAACCAAATGTCCTTTCTCTTTTCACTTACTCCTCCAAACTCAGTCACCCACTTTTGTAATTTCTCACTCAAATCTGTCTCCAGCACTGTATCATCAGTAAACATCAACTTATTCAATTCCTAGGCCCTCTCACACCTTGTAGTCAGCATACACCGCTCTCAAAGTCTCTCTCATTTACCTCCCTCACCACCCCATCCATAGACAAATTGAACAGCCATGATGGCATCATTCACCCTTACCTTCAAAAAATGGCTCTCTATATATGTATTCTGTGAATCCTCAGGCACCTCACCATGATCTATACATGCATTGAGAATCCCAACTAACCAATCAATAACAATCACTGCTTTCCTTCATAAATTCAACTGACATGTTTTCCATTCTAGTCACCTTGCCTCTTTTTATTGTATGTAAGGCTCTCACCTTCTCTTTATTCTTCACCAAACCACTGTCCACCTCAACCCACCTTTCATCTGCCACCCTATCATCAGACACATTCAACAGTCTTTCAAAACACTTACTCCATCTTCTCCTCATTTAGTCACTATCTATTACCACATCTTTTACCCCTTTCATCTATGTTCCCATTCATTCTCTTGTTTTTCGTACATTATTAACCTCCTTCCAAAGCTTCTTATCCTTTTAAAGGTTACTGATACGTGGTACCTTATCTTTCATTTCCATGCTTTCTCAACCCCTGCACCTTTCTCTAGACTTCCCCTTGCACATGCGTGAGGTAGCTCTAGGAAAAGACAACAAAGGCCACATTTGTTCACACTCTGTCCGTAGTTGTCATGTATAATACACCGAAACCACAGCTTCCTTTCCACATCCAGGCCCCACAAAACTTTCCATGGTTTACCCCAGATGCTTCACATGCCCTGGCTCAATCCATTGACAGCATGTCGACCCCTATATACCACAGCGTTCCAATTCACTCTATTTCTTGCACGCCTTTCACCCTCCTGCATGTTCAGGCCCCAATCGCTCAAAATCTTCTTCACTCCATCCTTCCACCTCCAATTCAGTCTCCCACTTCTCATTCCCTCCACCTCTGACACATATATCCTCTTTGTCAATCTTTCCTCACACATTCTTTCTATGTGACCAAACCATTTCAAAAGACCCTCCTCTGCTCTTTCAACCACACTCTTTTTGTTACCACACATCTCTCTTACCCTTTCATTACTTACTCGATCAAACCACCTCACACCACATATTGTCCTCTTTCCGAGATAATGTTCTCATCTTCTACACATTCTTCAATGCGCCCAGAACCTTCTCCCCCTCCCACACCCTGTGATTTGCTTCCATTTCCATGGTTCTATCCACTGCCAAATCCACTCCCAGATACCTAAAAGACTTCACTCCCTCCAGTTTTTCTCCACTCAAACTTACCTCCCAATTGACTTGTCCCACAACCTTACTGTACTTAATAACCTTGCCCTTATTCACATTTACTCTCAGCTTTCTTCCTTCACACACTTTACCAAACTCAGTCACCAGCTTCTGCAGTTTCTCACCTGAATCAGCAATCAGCACTGTATCATCAGCGAACAACAACTGACTCACTTCCCAAGCCCTCTCATCCACAACAGACTGCATACTTGCCCCTCTCTCCAAAACTCTTGCATTCACATCCCTAACAATCCCATCCATAAACAAATTAAACAACCATGGAGACATCATGCAACCCTTTCGCAAACCGACTATCACTGGAAACCAATCACTTTCCTCTCTGCTTGTACACATGCCTTACATCCTCAATAAAAACTTTTCACTGCTTCGAGCAACTTGCCTCCCACACCATATACTCTTAATACCTTCCACAGAGCATCTCTATCAACTCTATCATATGCCTTCTCCAGATCCATAAATGCTACACACAAATCCTTTTGTTTTTCTAAGTATTTCTCACCTACATTCTTCAAAGCAAACACCTGATCCACACATCCTCTACCACTTCTGAAACCACATTGCTCTTCCCCAATCTGATGTTCTGTACATGCCTTCACTCTCCCAATCAATACCCTCCCATATAATTTCCCAGGAATACTTAGCAAACTTATACCTCTGTAATTCAAACACTCACCTTAATCCCCTTTGCCTTTGTACAGTGGTAAAGGTGAAGAGTGGTTTGGGAATGTTTTGAGAGTAAAGTCAGGGGTTGGTGAGAGGACAAGAGCAAGGGAAGGAGTAGCAGTACTCCTGAAACAGGAGTTGTGGGAGTATGTGATAGAGTGTAAGAAAGTAAACTATAGATTGATATGGGTAAAATTGAAAGTGGATGGAGAGAGATGGGTGATTATTGGTGCCTATGCACCTAGTCATGAGAGGCAAGTGTTTTGGGAGCAGCTGAGTGAGTGTGTTAGCAGTTTTGATGCACAAGACTGGGTTATAATGATGGGTGATTTGAATGCAAAGGTGAGTAATGTGGCAGTTGAGGGAATAATTGGTGTACATGGGGTGTTCAGTGTTGTAAATGGAAATGATGAAAAGCTTGTAGATTTGCATGCTGAAAAAGGACTGGTAATTGGGAATACCTGGTTTAAAAAGAGAGATATACATAAGTATACGTATGTAAGTAGGAGAGATAGCCTGAGAGCATTATTGGATTACATGTTAATTGACAGGCAGGTGAAAGAGAGACTTTTGGATGTTAATGTGCTGAGAGGTGCAACTGGAGGGATGTCTGATCATTATCTTGTGGAGGCGAAGGTGAAGATTTGTAGAGGTTTTCAGAAAAGAAGAGAGAATATTGGGGTGAAGAGAGTGGTGAGGGTAAGTGAGCTTGGGAAGGAGACTTGTGTGAGGAAGTACCAGGAGAGACTGAGTGCAGAATGGAAAAAGGTGAGAGCAAAGGACATAAGGGGAATGATGGAGGAATGGGATGTATTTAGGGAAGTAGTGATAGCTTGCACAAAAGATGCCTGTGGTATGAGAAGCATAGGAGGTGTGCAGATTAGAAAGGGTAGTGAGTGGTGGCATGAAGAAGTAAGATTATTGGTGAAAGAGAAGAGAGAGGCATTTGGATGATTTTTGCTGGAAAATAGTGCAAATGATTGGAGAATGTATAAAAGAAAGAGGCAGGAGGTCAAGAGAAAAGTGCAAGAGGTGAAAAAGAGGGCAAATGAGAGTTGGGGTGAGAGAGTACAATTAAATTTTAAGGAGAATAAAAAGATGTTTTGCAAGGAGGTAAATAAAATGCGTAAGACGAGAACAAATGGGAAAATTGGTGAAGGGGTCTAATGGGGAGGTCATAACAAGTAGTGGTGATGTGAGAAGGAGATGGAGTGAGTATTTTGAAGATTTGCTGAATGTGTTAGATTATAGAGTGGCAGATATAGGGTGTTTTGGTTGAGGTGGTGTGTGAAATGAGAGGGTCAGGGAGAATGGTTTGTTAAACAGAGAAGAGGTAGTGAAAGCTTTGCGGAAGATGAAAGCCGGCAAGGCAGCGGGTTTGCAGGGTATTGCAGTGGAATTTATTAGAAAAGGGTGACTGTGTTGTTGACTGGTTGGTGAGGATATTCAGTGTATGTATGGCTCATGGGGAAGTGCCTGAGGATTGGCAGAATGCATGCATAGTGCCATTGTACTGAGGCAAAGGGGCTAAAGGGTAAGAGAGATGTGTGGTGGTAAAAAGAGTGTGGTTGAGAGAGCAGAAGAGTGCTCTGAAATGGTCTGGTCACATGGAGAGAATGAGTGAGGAAAGATTGACAAAGAGAATATATGTGTCAGAGGTGGAAAGAACGAGGATAAGTGGGAGACCAAATTGGAGGTGGAAAGATGGAGCGAAAAAGATTTTGAGTGATCGGGGCCTGAACATGCAGGAGGGTGAAAGGCATGCAAGGAATAGAGTGAATTGGAACGATGTGGTATACCGGGGTTGACATGCTGTCAATGGATTGAACCAGGGCATGTGAAGCATCTAGGGTAAACCATGGAAAGTTCTGTGGGGCCTGGATGTGGAAAGGGAGCTGTGGTTTTGGTGCATTATACATGACAACTAGAAACTGAGCGTGAATGAATGGGGCCTTTGTTGTCTTTCCCTAGCGCTACCTTGTGCACATGCGGGGGGAGGGGGTTGGTATTTTATTATGTGGCGGGGTGACGATGGGAATGAATAAGGGCAGACAGTATAAATTATGTACATGTGTATATATGTATATGTCTGTATATATGTATACGTTGAGATGTATAGGTATGTATGTGTGCGTGTTTGGACGTGTATGTATATGCTTGTGTATGTGGATGGGTTGGGCCATTCTTTGGTCAGTTTCCTTGCGCTACCTCACGAACACGGGAGACAGCGACAAAGTATGATAAATGAATAGATAAGTTCTGTGGGGCCTGGATGTGAAAAGGGAGCTGTGGTTTCGGTGCATTATTACATGACAGCTAGAGACTGAGTGTGAACGAATGTGGCCTTTGCTGTCTTTTCCTAGTGCTACCTCGCACACATGAGGGGGGAGGGGGTTGTTATTCCATGTGTGGCAAGGTGGCGATGGGAATAGATAAAGGCAGACAGTATGAATTATGTACATGTGTATTTATGTATATGTGTGTGTGTGTATACATATATGTACATTGAGATGTATAGGTATGTATATTTGCGTGTGTGGACGTGTATGTATATACATGTGTATGTGGGTGGGTTTGGCCATTCTTTCGTCTGTTTCCTTGCACTACCTCGCTAACGCGGGAGACAGCGACAAAGCAAAATAAAAAATAAATAAAATATAAATAAATATATATATATATGTTCTGGAAGGAGGTAAATAAAGTGCATAAGACAAGGGAGCAAATGGGAACTTCAGTAAAGGGGGCTAATGGGGAGGTGATAACAAGTAGTGGTGATGTGAGGAGGAGATGGAGTGAGTATTTTGAAGGTTTGTTGAATGTGTTTGATGATAGAGTGGCAGATATAGGGTGTTTTGGTCGAGGTGGTGTGCAAAGTGAAAGGGTTAGGGAAAATGATTTGGTAAACAGAGAAGAGGTAGTAAAAGTTTGCGGAAGATGAAAGCCGGCAAGGCAGCAGGTTTGGATGGTATTGCAGTTGAATTTATTAAAAAAGGGGTGACTGTATTGTTGACTGGTTGGTAAGGTTATTCAGTGTATGTATGATTCATGGTGAGGTGCCTGAGGATTGGCGGAATGCGTGCATAGTGCCATTGTACAAAGGCAAAGGGGATAAGAGTGAGCGCTCAAATTGCAGAGGAATAAGTTTGTTGAGTATTCCTGGTAAATTATATGGGAGGGTATTGATTGAGAGGGTGAAGGCATATACAGAGCATCAGATTGGGGAAGAGCAGTGTAGTTTCAGAAGTGGTAGAGGATGTGTGGATCAGGTGTTTGCTTTGAAGAATGCATGTGAGAAATACTTAGAAAAGCAAATGGATTTGTATGTAGCATTTATGGATCTGGAGAAGGCATATGATAGAGTTGATAGAGATGCTCTGTGGAAGGTACTAAGAGTATATGGTGTGGGAGGCAAGTTGTTAGAAGCAGTGAAAAGTTTTTATCGAGGATGTAAGGCACGTGTATGTGTAGGAAGAGAGGAAAGTGATTGGTTCTCAGTGAATGTAGGTTTGTGGCAGGGGTGTGTGATGTCTCCATGGTTGTTTAATTTGTTTATGGATGGGGTTGTTAGGGAGGTGAATGCAAGAGTTTTGGAAAGAGGGGCAAGTATGAAGTCTGTTGTGGATGAGAGAGCTTGGGGAGTGAGTCATTTGTTGTTCGATGATGATACAGCACTGGTGGCTGATTCATGTGAGAAACTGCAGAAGCTGGTGACTGAGTTTGGTAAAGTGTGTGAAAGAAGAAAGTTAAGAGTAAATGTGAATAAGAGCAAGGTTATTAGGTACATTAGGGTTGAGGGTCAAGTCAATTGGGAGGTAAGTTTGAATGGAGAAAAACTGGAGGAAGTAAAGTGTTTTAGATATCTGGGAGTGGATCTGGCAGCGGATGGAACCATGGAAGCGGAAGTGAATCATAGGGTGGGGGAGGAGGTGAAAATTCTGGGAGCCTTGAAGAATGTGTGGAAGTCGAGAACATTATCTCGGAAAGCAAAAATGGCTATGTTTAAAGAAATAGTGGTTCCAACAATGTTGTATGGTTGCAAGGCGTGTGCTATGGATAGAGTTGTGCGCAGGAGGGTGGATGTGCTGGAAATGAGATGTTTGAGGAAAATATGTGGTGTGAGGTGGTTTGATCGAGTAAGTAATGTAAGGGTAAGAGAGATGTGTGGAAATAAAAAGAGCGTGGTTGAGAGAGCAGAAGAGGGTGTTTTGAAGTGGTTTGGTCACATGGAGAGAATGAGTGAGGAAAGACTGACCAGTAGGATATATGTGTCAGAGGCGGAGGGAACGAGGAAAAGTGGAAGACCAAATTGGAGGTGGAAAGATGGAGTGAAAAAGATTTTGAGTGATCGGGGCCTGAACATGCAGGAGGGTGAAAGGCGGGCAAGGCATAGAGTGAATTGGATCAATGTGGTATACCGGGGTCGATGTGCTGTCAATGGATTGAATTAGGGCATGTGAAGCGTCTGGGGTAAACCATGGAAAGTTGTGTGGGGCCTGGATGTGGAAAGGGAGCTGTGGTTCGGGCAATATTGCATGACAGCTAGAGACTGAGTGTGAAGGAATGGGGCCTTTGTTGTCTTTTCCTAGCGCTACCTCGCACACATGAGGGGGGAGGGGGATGTTATTCCATGTGTGGCGAGGTGGCGATGGGAATGAATAAAGGCAGACAGTGTGAATTGTGTGCATGTGTATATATGTATATGTCTGTGTGTGTATATATATGTGTGTACATTGAGATGTATGGGTATGTATATTTGCGTGTGTGGACGTGTATGTATATACATGTGTATGGGGGTGGGTTGGGCCATTTCTTTCGTCTGTTTCCTTGTGCTACCTCGCAAACATGGGAGACAGCGACAAAGCAAAGAAAAAAAAAAAGAGAGAGGAATATAACAGTCAGTTGATATACATCGAAGAGATGAAGCTAGGACTCCATTTGGTAAATGTGATTGTCCAAAACATACAACGAGCATTCATAAACTTATCATTTTACAAATTTTATCAACAATAAAGTTATCTAATTTGTATAGACCATCACTAATATTAAGATTATAATTCTTTGTGTGTGTTTATTTTTTCCATGATTATTATTTTTCCTCACTCTTCCTCTGCAACTGTCCAAACCATTTCACCATATTCTCCTTAGCTCTCAGTCATACTCTTCTTACTAGTGCCAGAAACCGATGAAGAAATTGACCTCATTTTCTCTCATCTAGTCTCTAACTGTCATGTATAATGCACTGAAACCAGAGCTTCAATATATGTATGTGTGTGTTTGTTTACATTTTTCTGTGCTTGCTGTTTCAATAAGGTAGCATCAGGAACAGAAGAAATGGCTCCAATCATTCACATGCACTTTCTAGCTGCCATGAATAATGCACCAAAATCAGAGTTGCTATGCACAACCAAGCCCCATAGACCATTTCATGGTTTGCCCTGACCATTTTATAGGTAGCAGCTGGTAGGCAGCCACCAACCAGGGAGACATATTACTGGTACAAGTACACCACCGATTTTCTGCCACTCTTGGTTCCAGAGCCTTGCTGGAATACCCATTTTGCCTGACCAACCATGGTCACGTAATAATAATTCATCAGCACACCTCTAACCCACTAATTGTACGTCTCCCATGCTACCTGACAAGTCCACTCCATCACTCTGACGCTGTCGAAACCATTCCATCATCACTCGTTCGTGTTCATTACTCTTACCATCTTTCATAGTTTTTCTAATCATCATTTGCTTCTTGGAATCACTTTTTGCGTAGAATTTCAATATTTTCTCCCTTTGCTTCTTTATATCATAAACAGTTGATGAACCAATACTGTAGATGTCACACAGCTTATACACCAAAACATCACGGTCTATTTTTTCAAGTTTTACTTCATCCTGGATCGATATGGACTGTTGTTTACATTTGTCACCACATCTGACACTCTCATATGTCTTAGAAGCCATAGCTGGGGTTAGATTTAAGCAAAATAAGCTAAGAATCTCACAGAATTGTAGTATCACCACCAACAAGTGCAGTGTAAAGAATGTAAATAAGCGCGCCCTACGCATATCATCTGTGGCCGTCCAGTAAACTAGTCTGGTGGCCACAGTAATTTCAAGTTCCCTATTAATTTTGTCTGGACTAAAGGAGGTGCCGAACCATCAGTTGCTGAAAATTCGATGGTGTACCTTTACTACCCCCATGGGTATTTGGAAGGGTTAGTGACAGCTGCATAATGAGCCAGCAGTTCTGTGATTGTCAAGTTGCTCCCCTTTGACACAGGTAACTGTCTTTCCTTTCTATCTTACCTCCATGTGGACTGTTAGCATTCTGTCTGCAAACATACAGTCTCTCCATGCCACACATAACACTTGACAACACTTAACTCACACAACTTATTCTTCTCAACCCTAGATTTTTCCTTCGTTTAGCACTTTGCACTAGCCCTGCATTTTGGTGAAATGGTAGGAGCAATAGATTGAAGTTGTAGGTATGACTGTTAGTAGAAATTGTAGGTAGAAATATTAGCTGGGAGCATTAGGTAGAACTAGTAGTTTAGAACATTAGTCACAAGAAAATTAGGTAGAAACATTAAATAGAAGTAATTGGTAGGAACAGCAGGTAGGAGCCCCTATAAACACTGCACTAGAGTTGCCCTCTGCCACTGGCATATTAAGGGTGAGGCAATAAAGGTTGAGACACGGCTTTGGAGTTCAGTGGCTATGGAGACTCTTTTGTCATGGCCACCCCTTTGAGGGAGTTCCCAAAGGGAATGGACATCAAAGTTATAGATAGATAGATACATAGACAGACTTTATTTGCCATGGTTCAGTCCATTGACAGCATATTGCCCCTTGTATGTCACATTGCTCCAATGCATTCTATTCTTTGCACATCGTATGCCCTCCTGCATGTTCAGGCACCAACCCCTCTAAGCTTCTTTCACTTCATCTTCCATATCCAATTTGGTCTTTATCTTCTCCTTGTTCCCTCCACTTCTGATGCACATACCTTTTTGACAACCTCTCTTTACTCATCCTCTCCATATGTCCAAACCATTTTAGTATA
Organism: Panulirus ornatus; assembly: GCF_036320965.1. Lineage (NCBI taxonomy): Eukaryota > Metazoa > Arthropoda > Malacostraca > Decapoda > Palinuridae > Panulirus > Panulirus ornatus. Next base: position 55,067,087 of record NC_092229.1, on the reverse strand, counting down.
CTTTCTTCAGCTTTCTCAACAATACTTTTCTTACTACACACCTCTCTCTCTTGCCTTTTTATATTAAATCAACCTTCCTCACAGCACATATTATCTTTAGGTATTTCATTTCCAACAAATCCACTCACTTCCACACTTTTTGATTTAGGGCTTACACTTCACATCCATATAACACTTCTGACTACAGTGCCAACAGCACACCCATTGATGTACCCAGAACCTTAGTCTCCACAGCCACCTTGTGGTTCACTTAAGCTTTCAAGGTTCTATCTCGTGCCATACCCACTTGCAGGTTTATAAAACACTCCACTTCCCCAAAATTATCTTCAGCCAAACTCACATACCTACCAGTCTAACACTTTCCCCACCTAAACTTCATAACCTTACTTTTATTTACACAAACTCTTAACTCTCTTCTTTCATGCATGAACCCAAACATTGATACCAGGCTCTGCAGTTTGTCGTTTGAATCAGACATCACCATCATGTCATCAGCTTACAACAATTGATGCACCCCCAAGACTGCAACCCCCCCTGTCTGAAAACTTGGATTTATTTTTGTATGTCAAGGTCCTCATTCAAATGCAGGAGTGTTCATTAAAACTAAACCTTAAGTGAAGTATGAAAAAGGCTGAAAAGAAAGATAGGTAAAGAGAGAAGAGGATAGTACAATGTAAAAGTTTTGGAGGAAGTGGAAAAACCTGTATTTTCAAAAGTGGTAGGCTGTAGCTGTAAAGAAAGACATAAGGAGCTGAAGTTTCAAATCTTAGTGGTGTATGGAAAGAAATACATTTCACATTCTTGAGTTTCCCATGATTATTTGGTACCTTGCTTCCTTGCCTCAGGATCCCTTCTAGAAGGATCCACTGAATGGGACCACAGGTCAAGGGGTGTGATGTTATATGTTGGAATGTGAGTGGAGGGTGATTAAGGAATGTGCTTAGTGTCTTCAGTGTAGAAGTTGTCTCTTAGGCATGAGGGGTGTTCAGATACATATTATTTATTTCATTTATTTATTTATTTTGCTTTGTCGCTGTCTCCTGCGTTAGCGAGGTAGCGCAAGGAAACAAACGAAAGAATGGCCAAACCCACCCACATACACATGTATATACATACACATCCACACATGCAAATATACATACTATACATCTCAACGTATACATATATATACACACACACAGACATATACATATATACACATGTACATAATTCATACTGGCTGCCTTTATTCATTCCCATCGCCACCCCGCCACACATGGAATAACAACCCCCTCCCCCCCTCATGTGCATGAGGTAGTGCTAGGAAAAGACAACAAAGGCCACACTTGTTCACACTCAGTCTCTAGCTGTCATGTAATAATGCACCGAAACCAGAGCTCCCTTTCCACATCCAGGCCCCACAAAACTTTCCATGGTTTACCCCAGACGCTTCACATGCCCTGGTTCGATCTATTGACAGCACGTCGACCCCGGTATACCACATCATTCCAATTCACTCTATTCCTTGCACGCCTTTCACCCTCTTGCATGTTCAGGCCCCGATCACTCAAAATCTTTTTCACTCCATCTTTCCACCTCCAATTTGGTCTCCCACTTCTCCTCATCCCCTCCACCTCTGACACATATATCCTCTTGGTCAGTCTTTCCTCACTCATTCTCTCCATGTGACCAAACCATTTCAAAACACCCTCTTCTGCTCTCTCAACCACACTCTTTTTGTTACCACACATCTCTCCTACCCTATTATTACCTACTCGATCAAACCACCTCACACCACATATTGTCCTCAAACATCTCATTTCCAGCACATCCACTCTCCTCCGCACAACTCTATCTATAGCCCACACCTCGCAACCACATAACATTGTTAGAGCCACCATTCCTTCACACATACCCATTTTTGCTTTCCGAGATAATGTTCTCGACTTCCACACATTTTTCAACGCTCCCAGAACTTTCATCTCCTCCCCCACCCTATGATTCACTTCCGCTTCCATGGTTCCATCCGGTGTCAAAACCACTCCCAGATATCTAAAACACTTCACTTCCTCCAGTTTTTCTCCATTCAAACTTACCTCCCAGTTGACTTGTCCCTCAATCCTAGTGTACCTAATAACCTTGCTCTTATTCACATTTACTCTCAGCTTTCTTCTTTCACACACTTTACCAAACTCAGTCACCAGCTTCTGCAGTTTCTCACATGAATCAGCCACCAGAGCTGTAACATCAGCGAACAACAACTGACTCACTTCCCAAGCTCTCTCATCCACAACAGACTGCACACTTGCCCCTCTTTCCAAAACTCTTGCATTCACCTCCCTAAAATCCCCATCCATAAACAAGTCAAACAACCATGGAGACATCACACACCCCTGCTGCAAACCTACATTCACTGAGAACCAATCACTTTCCTCTCTTCCTACACGTACACATGCCTTACATCCTCGATAAAAACTTTTCTCTGCTTCTAACAACTTGCCTCCCACACCATATATTCTTAATACATATGTGAATCAGTATTTGTAAGTTGGAGAAGTGGATGGTATCCAGAGTACACACAAGAAAGTGTAACTTGTACACGTCTGGGGATTATGACTTCAGGGTGAGTGTACATTTGGTGGAGTGGAGTTTAAGACTGGACTTGGGGGATCAGTTGTTTAGTGTTTGATGAGTTATATCATTGTGAATAGGTATTGTCATTGATTTGTTTGTTAGGGAGAGGGTACCTCTGATTATAAGGAGCAGATGTATGAGGTAGTGGTAAGCTTTTTATTTGTGCCTAGGGGTTTGTTGCTGATTATGAAGTGGTTTGGGTGGAAGCGGTCTGTTGCTGTTGAGGTGTAATTATATTGGAAGTATTTCTGTTTTGCATTGCAGCTGGTGAACATTTCTGGTTGCTAAGCAGCCAACAATGGTTGTGAATGTTCTCCTCTGTGTTGTTTGCACTTATCTTGTTTGGTTCTGAAAAGCTAGGTGACAAGGCTAGTAAGGCATATTGTATATTTTTTGTAAATAATTTTATTTATGAAAATGCCCACTTACTCATTTTCATAAGAAAATATCAGAGTTTGTTCATTCTAAATAAATCTAACTGACAACATTGCACTTCTCTTATAATTTATAAAGGATTTATTGTTACAAATTAATTTTCATCATTTTAGGTTTTTCTTCTTGGATGGGCGCACTAAAGCAATTGATGTCCATCCTCGGGATACAGCTGGTGATGCCATGCAGAAGTTAGCAGACCGACTTGGCTTGGTAGGACTGGAAGGTTGGGCTATATATGAATCTGGTCCTGATGGAGATAAACATGTGAAAAGTCATGAATACCTGTATGATGTCATATCTTCATGGGAGATGTAAGTTATGAGATTGTTCCACCAATTCAGTGCTGTTTTGTTTCCGTAGCCAGAAATAGTAGGATGAGATGCTAAGGATGAGAGTTAAAGAAGCTTGAGATTAGGTGTGTGATGAAAAGAAGTCATAATGATTTTAACTTTTTTGTTTTTAAGACTAGAGTGTCACATGTACTTTTCTCTTTCCATCTTTAGTGCCTGAAAGCCAGCAGCAAGATTTGGAAAATGTGATTATGAATTTTGCACTTCATTTAGATTATTTAGTGAATAATGTTCCACTTACTGAAAGAAATTTTGGTTTATAAGAAAGGAAATATTGCATTATTAAAAGGGTATATGTTTTCCATTCCTATTGGTATCCATAAATATACATACGGATGAACTGTCATAGAATCAGAAAGAGAATAGGCTCATTGTATGAAAGGAGAAAGTTTAGAGTAAATGTGAATGAAAGCAAGATGATTAGGTTCGGTGCTAGAGAGAGACAGGTTAATTGTGGTGTGAGTTTGGATGGAGAAAACTTCAGGGAAGTGAAGTGTTTTAGATACCTGGGAGTGGACATGGAAGTGATTGGAAGCATATGAGTTGAAGTAAATCATGAATGGGCAAGGGAGCAAAGGTTCTGGGAGTACTAAGAAATGTGGAAAGAGAGGTCACTATCTGTGCTACCTCGCACACAGGATGAGGGGGGAGGGGGTTGTTTTTCCATGTGTGGCAAGGTGGTGATGGGAATAAATAAAGGCAGACAGTATGAATTATGTTATTTTGCTTATTTTATTTTGCTTTGTTGCTGTCTCCCGCGTTAGCGAGGTAGCGCAAGGAAACAGATGAAAGAATGGCCAAACCCACCCACATACACATGTATATACATACACGTCCACACACGCAAATATACATACCTATACATCTCAATGTACACATATATATACACACACAGACGTATACATATATACACATGTACATAATTAATACTGTCTGCCTTTATTTATTCCCATCGCCACCTTGCCACACATGGAATAACAACTCCCTCCCCCCTCATGTGTGCAAGGTAGTGCTAGGAAAAGACAACAAAGGCCCCATTCATTCACACTCAGTCTCTAGCTGTCATGTAATAATGCACCAAAACCACAGCTCCCTTTCCACATCCAGGCCCCACAGAACTTTCCATGGTTTACCCCAGACGCTTCACATGCCCTGGTTCAATCCATTGACGGCACGTCGACCCCAGTATACCACATCGTTCCAATTCACTCTGTTCCTTGCAAGCCTTTCACCCTCCTGCATGTTCAGGCCCCAATCACTCATAATCTTCTTCACTCCATCTTTCCACCTCCAATTTGGTCTCCCACTTCTCCTCGTTCCCTCCACCTCTGACACATATATCCTCTTGGTCAATCTTTCCTCACTCATTCTCTCCATGTGACCAAACCATTTCAAAACACCCTCTTCTGCTCTCTCAACCACACTCTTTTTATTTCCACACATCTCTCTTACCCTTACATTACCTACTCGATCAAACCACCTCACACCACATATTGTCCTCAAGCATCTCATTTCCAGCACATCCACCCTCCTGCGCACAACTCTATCCATAGCCCACACCTTGCAACCATACAACATTGTTGGAACCACTATTCCTTCAAACATACCCATTTTTGCTTTCCGAGATAATGTTCTCAACTTCCAAACATTCTTCAAGGCTCCCAGAATTTTCACCCCCTCCCCCACCCTATGATTCACTTCCGCTTCCATGGTTCCATCTGCTGCCAGATCCACTCCCAGATATCTAAAACACTTTACTTCCTCCAGTTTTTCTCCATTCAAACCTACCTCCCAGTTGACTTGACCCTCAACCCTTATGTACATGTGTCTATATGTATATGTCTGTGTGTATATATATGTGTACATTGAGATGTATAGGTATGTATATTTGCGTGTGTGGATGTGTATGTATATACATGTGTATGTGGGTGGGTTGGGCCGTTCTTTCGTCTGTTTCCTTGTGCTACCTCGCTGACACAGGAGACAGTGACAAAGCAAAATAATAATAATAATAAAATTAATATAATTTTTAAGGAATGTTAATGCCAGATATAGAAAAATACTTCTTTCAGTGTTAAAGTGTACTACAATAGTTCATTTAGATACTTTTACTCTTTTGTTGTAATGGTTTGGTCATATGGAACGAATGAGTGAGAAAAGGTTGACAAACAGGATACATGTATCTGAGGTGGAGGGAACAAGGAAAGCAGGAAACCAAATTGGAAGTGGGAGGCTGGAGTGAAAAAGATTTTAAGCGACTGGGGCCTGAACATGCTAGAGGGTGAGAGGCTTGCAAGGAATAGAGTGAATTGGAACAATGTGGTATACCAGGGTCAATGTGCTGTCATTGGACTGAACTAAAGCATGTGAAATGTCTGGGGTAAACCATGGAGAGGTCTTTGGGGCCTGGGTGTGGATAGGGAGGTAAGGTTTCATTGCATTACACGTTTCAACTTTAAATGACCATAAGGTTTCCTTCTTCAGAATTAGAATTTTTGTAAAACTATATTTAGCGGTAAACATTCACTTTTTTTTAAATCTATCCATATCCCTGATGCCTGTATGAACTGGAACTCCCTCAAGGAGGTAGCCATGGCAAATGCTTCTCCATATCTAGAGAACTCCAGTGCTGCTTTTTAGCCTTTAGTGCTTCACCCTTAACAGGCTACTGCCAGAGGGCAATTCCAGTGCAGTGTCTGCAGAGGCTTTTACCTAATGTTCCCACTGATTACTTTTACTTGATGCTCATGCCTAATGCTCTTACCTACTACTTCTAACTAATGTTTCTATATATGGTGTTTTTTTATAAGGTGTAAAATTTGAAAGAAATTTTCCTGTATAAGGCTGTAAAACGAAGGAATACATGTATATTAGAAGGCAAAGCTTTTCCAGAAGCTTGCATATGCATCTTTGTGATACAGAATGCTACCATAATTCACAGATATCATGTATTTTGTATAAACTCATGGACATTCCACAAAAAGTGTCATTTCCCCACACAGGAAGTCTGAATTTGACTCTCTTTTCACTTCCAACTTTGAAAAACTACAAGCTTTCCTTATTTACTATCAAAATTTCTGTTAAAGTATGTTAAGCAGAGGAAATTTACATTTTTTAAGAAAATTTGTAAAATTTGTTGAAAATGATTCTTTAATTCATGACATCAAAATCTGGCAGATTGATAAAAAAAAAAAGGCATGAAGTTGCATTAATCATGTAGATTATTACCAAAAGAGGTAGATGTCATGTACTGTATAAGTGCCAGTGTTAGCAGAAAATCATATATATATAAAAGGAGGTTACTTATATCATCTGAATTCATTCTAGTAATATCTTTTCTATTTTTTCTGATTTTACAATATTCTTCTTCTTGATTCATGATTGAAGAAAATTTGGAAGTTTATGAAAAATATATAATGAATAAACAAAACAATCTCCAGGAACAGGCATCATAAAAAGAAAATTCACATCTTTTCACTATGATTTATCTATGATTACTTACTTGATTATATAACCCCAGGACCCCTCTCATGGGGCTACTGCATCTTTAAAGCTGCTCTACAATCAGTAGTAGGGAAAGGTCGAAATTTTGAGTGAGTTCCTCTAAGAGTATGTAATCCTTTTCATCCATAGACTAATGATACAACTCTGCTGAAGTTGACTTTTCGCTTGAAGTGTATCCATATGCAGAAATAGTTTAGTCACACCATTTCTCCTTATGATGAAGTTTGCTGTTCAATAACTTTTCACACTTTACAAAATGATGTCATTCTGCATATAACTTTCTTAAATCATAGTGATAATACTGAGGAATATATATGCAGAGTCCACTTTTCACTTCAAAATACTGGACATGGGTAGAGAATATATCAGAGTGATGCTTGGAGGCTGTATTTACCTGACCCACATCACTCAATTGCATATGGAGTAATGATACTAGAAAAATAGGTAAAATAGATTAGTATGTAGATGAGGATTTTATGCCTGACAGGCTAAATATCTGAGAGACTCAGAAGGCCAAGGATAAATACTGGTGAATTTCCCTTGCTGAGTATTGTATATAGACTACATTTCTGTACTATTGTGGAGGTGCATCATTTATTTGTTCTCAGGTTCAGAATATGAATTCTTGAAACCTTCATTTCTTAGCACTCAGGTTCAGAATATGAATTCTTGAAACCTTCTTAGCACCTTCATTTCTTAGCACGGACAGAGCTAGTTAAGGACATTGTACCATCCCACTACCCCTTTGTTTTTTGTTTCATGATTAATGCCCTCATTTAGCTAATGGGAATATAGTCAGTACCTCTACCTGTAAATGTTATGAACATGGAGGGCCTTTCTTTACTTTGCAATAAATCCTGTTGTATGTTCATAAGCACATATATTTCTTTTTCTTTTATTATTAAGCTTTGTCGCTGTCTCCCACATTAGTGACGTAGCGCAAGGAAACAGATGAAAGAATGGCCCAACCCACCCACAAACACATGTATATACATACACATCCACGTGCACACATATACATGCCTATACATTTCAACATATACATATATATACATACACAGACATATATATATACACATGTGCATAATTCATACTTGCTGCCTTTATTCATTCCCGTCGCCACCCCTCCACACATGACATGACAATCCCCTCCCCGCTGCATGCACGCGAGGTAGCACTAAGAAAAGACAACAAAGGCCACATTCTTTCACACTCAGTCTCTAGCTGTCATGTGTAATGCACCGAATCCACAGCTCCCTTTCCACATCCAGGCCCCATAAAACTTTCCATGGTTTACCCCAGATGCTTCACAAGCCCTGGTTCAATCCATTGACAGCACATCAACCCCGGTATACCACATCGTTCCAATTCACTCTATTCCTTGCATGAATTTCACCCTCCTGCATGTTCAGGCTCCGATCACTCAAAATCTTTTTCACTCCATCTTTCCACCTCCAATTTGGTCTCAAACTCCTCCTCATTCCCTCCACCTCTGATACATATATACTCTTGGTCAATCTTTTCTCACTAATTCTCTCCATGTGACCAAACCATTTCAAAACACCCTCTTCTGCTCTCTCAACCACTCTCTTTTTATTACCACACATCTCTCTTACCCTTTCATTACTTACTCGATCAAACCACCTCACACCACATATAGTCCTCACACACCTCATTTTCAACACATCCACCCTCCTCCGCACAACTCTATCTATAGCCCACGCCTTGCAACCATATAGTATTGCTGGAACCACTATTCCTTCAAACATACCCATTTTTGCTTACCGAGATAATGTTCTCGCCTTCCACACATCTTTCAAAGCTCCTAGAACTTTCGCCCCCTCCCCCACCTTGTGATTCACTTCCGCTTCCATGGTTCCATCCACTGCCAAATCCACTCCCAGATATCTAAAACACTTCATTTCCTCCAGTTTTTCTCCATTCAAACTTACCTCCCAATTGACTTGTCCCTCAACCCTACTGTACCTCATAACCTTGCTCTTATTCACATTTACTCTCAGTTTTTTCTTTCTCACACTTTACCAGACTCAGTTACCAGCTTCTGCAGTTTTTCACCCGTATCAGCCACCAGCACTGTATCATCAGCGAACAACAACTGACTCGCTTCCCAAGCTCTCTCGTCCACAACAGACTGCATGCTTGCCCCTCTCTCCAAAACTCTTGCATTCACCTCCCTAACAACCCCACCCATAAATGAATTAAACAACCATGGAGACATCACACACCTCTGCCACAAACAGACTTTCACCGAAAACCAATCACTTTCCTCTCTTCTTACTCGTACACATGCCTTACATCCTCAATAAAAACTTTTCACTGCTTCTAACAACTTGCCTCCCACACCATATATCCACAGAGCATCTCTGTCAACTCTATCATATGCCTTCTCCAGATCCATAAATGCTACATACAAATCCATTTGTTTTTCTAAGTATTTCTCACATATATTCTTTAAAGCAAATGCCTGACCCACACATCCTCTATGACTTCGGAAACCACATTGCTCTTCCCCAATCTGATGCTCTGTACATGCCTTCACCCTCTCAATCAATACCCTTCCATATAGTTTCCCAGGTATACTCAACAAACTTATACCTCTGTAATTTGAGCACTCACCTTTATCCCCTTTGCCTTTGTACAATGGCACCATGCATGCATTCTGCCAATCCTCAGGCACCTCACCATGAGTCATACATACATTAGATATACTTACCAACCAGTCAACAACACAGACACCCCCTTTTTTTTAATAAATTCCACTGCAGTACCATCCAAACCCGCCACCTTGCCAGCTTTCATCATCCGCAAAGCTTTTACTACCCTTCTCTGTTTACCAAATCATTCTCCCTAACCCTATCACTTCGCACACCACCTCGACCAAAACACCCTATATCTGCCACTCTATCATCTAACACATTCAACCAACCTTCAAAATACTCACTCCATCTCCTTCACATCACCACTTCTTGTTATCACCTCCCCATTAGCCCCCTTCACCGATGTTCCCATTTGTTCCCTTGACTTACGCACTTTATTTACCTCCTTCCAAAACATCTTTTTATTCTCCCAAAAATTTAATGATACTCTCTCACCCCAACTCTCATTTGCCCTCTTTTTAACATCTTGCACTTTCTCTTGACCTCCTGCCTCTTTTTTTTTATACATCTCCCAGTCATTTGCACTATTTCCCTGCAAATATCATCCAAATGCCTCTCTCTTCTCTTTCACTAATAATCTTACTTCTTCATCCCACCACTCACTGCCCTTTCTAATCTGCCTACGCTTCTCATGCCACAAGCATCATCCCTCTTCTTAAAGCAGGTATTCTCAATCATCAGTCCTTTTTCAGCACACAAATCTACAAGCTCTTCACCATTTCCATTTACAACACTGAACACCCCATGTACACCAATTATTCCCTCAACTGCCACATTACTCACCTTTGCATTCAAATCACCCATCACTATAACCCCGTCTTGTGCATCAAAACTACTAACACACTCACTCATCTGCTCCCAAAACACTTGCCACTCCTGATCTTTCTTCTTATGCCCAGGTGCATATGCACCAATAATCACCCATCTCTCTCCATCCACTTTCAGTTTAACCCATACCAATCTAGAGTTTACTTTCTTACACTATCACATATTCCCCCCACTCCTGTTTCAAGTGTAGTGCTACTCCTTCCCTTGCTCTTGTCCTCTCACCAACCACTGACTTTACTCCCAAAACATTCCCAAACCACTCTTCCCCTTTACCCTTGAGCTTCATTTCACTCAGAGCCAAAACATCCAGGTTCCTTTCCTCAAACATACTACCTATCTCTCCTTTTTCTCATCTTGGTTACATCCACACATATTTAGATACCCCAGTCTGAGCCTTCGAGGAGGATGAGCACTCCGCGCATGACTCTTTCTTCTGTTTCCCCTTTTAGTAAGTTAAAATACAAGGAGGGGAGGGTTTCTATCCCCCCGTTCCCATCCCCTTTAGTCATCTTCTACGACACGTGAGGAATGAGTGGGATGTATTCTTTCTCCCCTGTCCCCAGGGATAGGGGAAGCTAATTTGCTGTATGGAAAATTATTATACATCATTTTTTACACAGTTGTGCCTAAAATGGGAGGCCCTATAGCTATTCTATCCATGGCCATTCTTCTTAGGCTTTGAAGTGCATCCTTGAAGACCGTAACTCCATATATTCATCAGTGTTGACCTCAATATTGGAATGTATTTTTTTTCAGGAAGCAACTAAAAGCTGGAGGCTCTGGAACATGTGGTACAGCTAATAAAAGAGCATCGCAAACAGTCAATGCAGGAGAAAATAGATTTGTGTTCCGGAAACGTTTGTTCCGTACTCCCCGTGAAATCCCAAGTGACCCAGTTCAAGTCAATCTCTTGTATGCCCAGGCGGTGTATAGTGTCGTCAGAGTAAGTACCAAATAAACATTAAGCCTGATAATAATTCAAAGTGTTTAGGCAACTTGATGCATGTTATTGATTTTTAAGTATTGCTGGTGATGCCTATTCCTTTCAGTTTACTTGTAAGAGCCAGTACAGTCATGTTAGCCCCCTTTTCCTACAAATTTAATGCATTGGAGTAGGCCACCTCATTCCTTTCAGCAACCCTATCCAGACTAATAAGAAGACTTTCCTTTCATTGCTTTCTTCAGCCTTCTTACTCTTTGCCAATCTTTTATCATTGTCTGATATTTCATCCTTATACTTTCATGAAAAAATGTGTTTTGTTCAAAAGTTATGAAATAACAACTCCCTCCCTATTCTTTGCATTTATAGATATTCCAGCTCATCATTAACTGTTTTACTGTTGACTTTGCCTGTTTAGCACACCCTTCCAGATTCTTCAACTGTCATTATTAGCTATTAGCTGTGTTAATATTATGATGAACACCACCCAGATCCAGATACATGTACAAGGCAAATCTCTCTATTATGAACACTTATGAGTATCTGAGAGAGCTCTTGCTTGATAGGCTTCTGAAATACCATTTTGCCCTCTAACATGGAGAGTATCCTTGAATAATTTACTCCTATTGACCATTGAAAAACATATGAGGCAGGCAGATGCACATTTACATGATTTAGTAACTAGGTAGCAACCTGTTGAGGTGTTTGATAGAAAGGTGCAGAGGTGGGGTGGCACTGAGTGACCTCCTACCTACATTTATTGGCACTTACTCACTGGCGCTGTTTGGACTTGCTAATGATTCCTTGATTCAGTTTACAGCATCTTCAGATGGATATTAGGGAAGCTACAGAGATCTTGATAACTAATATATTGGAGGCAAGAAAGGAAACTTGAATTCTAATTGATGCCATTTGGGCTGACCAGATCATCACATGGCATTATATTACTGTTTTACCTAATTGCCCCTCATGCTTTGGTGAGTTGGTGTCAAGAACAAACTGACAGTAATCTCATATGCATTTTTACAGAGGCTTATGTAAAAAAAAATTCTGATTACTGCAGATTCAGAAGAAAATAGTCAGGTTAAGTTCTTAAGTTATAAATGTGTATATTCCAAATTGCAGATTTCTTAATGAGGAAAATTTCTGATTACTGCAGGTTAGAAATTCACTTAGCATCATTTTTGCTCCTAATCAAGTTTGAGGAAAATTTCTGGTTACTTCAGGTCAGAAATTCACTTAAGTGTCATTTTTGCACCTAATCAAGTTTGCCTTACTTTTCACCTGTCAAGGCTTTAGCTTATTCACCATACATTTACTCTACCTTATGCTGTTAACCTTGTGTTTGCATGTTTTGGACTTGTGATGTTTGGATATTTGTTCAAAAGCGCTGGGGTTTTAAGCAACACAGTTTGTGTGGCCAAAGTATCAGACTCCGGGATAATTGCATCAAAATGGCATTCTTTTACACATCTCAAATGTGACTGTTGTCTGGATAGATCGGATATGAAACATGATGTTGGAATACCCTTTTTTGCTAATCATTGATTAACTCTCAGTTCGTCTGTTATAATTTTCTGAGGAGAAAAGTGGATTAATGTAAGTCAAGATTCAAAAGATCTGCCTCCTGAAAATAAGCAATTTTAGGAGGGGTGCTTTCAACATGTTAGAAAAAGTCTTTGTTGTAATTAATTTTCTTGCTATGGGACCCCCAAATTGACCGTAGTATCTGGAGCAAGATCTTGATTTCTTGGCTTGAATGGTGATATGGATTATGAGAGCTTTGATTCTTTGAGCAGTCCTTGGGTTTCTTCCATTCTTTGCGTAGAAAGTTTCGGTTTGACTGGTTCTGAACAGAGGACTGACCCTATGTAGAGGAAAACTCAACTTCCATTTAGCTTTTGTATAATTGGGTCACTTTTTGTATAACATGATGAGGACTGCACCTCCTCAGTCACATGATAGGGATTGCCTCCTCAGTCACATGATGATGAGTGCACCTATCCAGTTACATGATGATGACTGCCTACCCAGTTACATGATGAGGACTGCAGCTCCTCAGTCACATGATGATGATTGCCTACCAAGTTACATGATGAGGAGTGCACCTCCTCAGTTACATGATGAGGAGTGCACCTCCCAGTTACATGATGAGGAGTGCACCTCCTCAGTTACATGATGAGGAATGCACCTCCCAGTTACATGATAAGTGTACCTCACCAGTTACATGATCAGGAGTACACATTCCCACTTACATGATGAGAAGTGCACCTTCCCAGTTACATGATGAGGAGTGTACCTCCCAGTTACATGATGAGAAGTGCACCTCCCAGTTACATGATGAGGAGTGCACCTTCCCTGTTACATGATGAGGAGTGCACCTTTCCAGTTATATGATGAGGAGTGCACCTTCCCTATTAGATGATGAGGAGTGCATCTCCTCAGTTACATGATGAATGCACCTCCCCATTACATGATAAGAAGCGCACCTCCCCAGTTACATGATGAGGTGCGCACCTTCCCAGTTACATGATGAGTGCACCTTCCCATTACGTGATAAGAAGTGCACCTCCCCAGTTACATGATGAGGTGCACACCTTCCCTTTTACATGATGAGGAATGCACCTCCCAGTTACATGATGAGAAGTGCATCTCCCAGTTACTTGATGAGGACTGCACATCCCACTTATTTGATGAGGAGTGCACCTTCCACTTACGTGTTGAGGAGTGCACCTACCCAGTTACATGATGAGAAGTGCACCTCACAGTTACATGATAAGGAGTGCACCTTCCCACTTACATGATGAGGAGTGCATCTTCCCAGTTACATGATGATGAGTACACCTCCCACTTACTTGATGAGGAGTGCACCTCCCACTTACATGATGAGGAGTGCACCTCCCCAGTTACATGATGAGAAGTGCTCCTCTCAGTTACATGATAAGGAGTGCACCTTCCCACTTACATGATGAGGAGTGCACCTTCCCAGTTACATGATGATGAGTACACCTCCCACTTACTTGATGAGGAGTGCACCTCCCACTTACATGATGAGGAGTGCACCTCCTCAGTTACATGATGAGAAGTGCTCCTCTCAGTTACATGATAAGGAGTGCACCTTCCCACTTACGTGATGAGGAGTGCACCTTCCCAGTTATATGATGATGAGTACACCTCCCACTTACTTGATGAGGAGTGCACCTCCCACTTACATGATGAGGAGTGCACCTCCCCAGTAACATGATGAGAAGTGCTCCTCTCAGTTACATGATAAGGAGTGCACCTTCCCAGTTACATGATGAGGAGTGCACCTTCCCAGTTACATGATGAGGAATGCACCTCCCCAGTTACACAATGAGGAGTGCACCTCCCCAGTTACATGATGAGGAGTGCACCTCCCTGGTTACATGATGAGGAGTGCACCTCCCCAGTTACATGATGAGGAATGCACCTCCCCAGTTACATGATGAGGAGTGCACCTTACCAGTTACATGATGAGGAATGCACCTCCTTAGTTACATGATGAGGAGTGCACTTCCCCAGTTACATGATGAGGAGTGCACCTCTCCAGTTACATGATGAGGAGTGCACCTTACCAGTTACATGATGAGGAGTGCACCTTCTCAGTTAAATGATGAGGAATGCACCTCCCCAGTTACATGATGAGGAATTTACCTCCCCAGTTACATGATGAGGAGTGTACCTCCCCAATTACATGATGAGGAATGCACCTCTCCAGTTACATGATGAGGAGTGCGCCTTACCAGTTACATGATGAGGAGTGCACCTTCTCAGTTACATGATGAGGAATGCACCTCCCCAGTTACATGATGAGGAGTGTACCTTACCAGTTACATGATGAGGAGTGCACCTTCTTAGTTGCATGATGAGGAATGCACCTCCCCAGTTACATGATGAGGAATGCACCTCCCCAGTTACATGATGAGGAGTGTAACTTACCAGTTACATGATGAGGAGTGCACCTTCTCAGTTACATGATGAGGAATGAATCTCCCCAGTTACATATGAGGAGTGCACCTCCCCAGTTACATGATGAGGAATGCACCTCCCAGTTACATGATGAGGAGTGCACCTCCCCAGTTACATGAGAAATGCACCTCCCAGTTACAGATGAGGAGTGCACCTCCCCATTTACATGATGAGGAATGCACCTCCCCAGTTACATGATGAGAAGTGCACTTCCCCAGTTACATGATGAGGAGTGCACCTCCTCAGTTACATGATGAGGAGTGCACTTCCCCAGTTACATGATGAGGAGTGAACGACTCCAGTTACATGATGAGGGATGCACCTCCCAGTTACATGATGAGGAGTGCACTTCCCCAGTTACATGATGAGAAGTGCACCTCTCCATTTACATGATGAGGAATGCACCTCCCAGTTACATGATGAGGAGTGCACTTCCTCAGTAATATGTATGGAATGGACATCAGTCCTTGGTATAGTTTGCTTTCTCTGCAAACTTTTCCCTTGTAGGAAAATTCTTTAAACTCAAACAAACCTTTAGAAGAGTAAGAATTTTATCTATTTCATTTAAGTCACCTCATGTCTTTTGAAAGATGCAATATTTTTCATATGAAGAATGTTTTTTCTTTAACTTTCTGTATCAAAATTTTCTTACCAAGAGAGAATTCTTGTTCACAACTTTGGGGGGCAATGATGGCTTTAGTATCTTAAGCAAGTTTGTTCCTTGGCTTTAGTGTTTTTTTATGCAGCTTTTAGCAGTGGTAAACTTGAGGCAGTAATGAAGTATAAAGAGATACCCCCTGTCATCCTTGCTCACTATGGAAAATAAAGGTTCCCAGTTAAATGACTGTCCATAAGCTTTAGAGTTTAAGCTATCTCAGCAAATAAAGGAGCTGCCATGAGATGCTTGGCTAGTCATTTGTTAAATAAAAGTGTCTTCACTAATAAACTCTATGAAAGTTTGCCGAGGTGTTTCCAAACTCCATCTGCAAGTTCGAGATCACCTTCAACAAGACTGTATCATCATCAGTGGATAGAAAGAGAATCTTTTCACTCCAAAGAAATCCATCGTTTCCCTGCTTCTACTTGGAGTACAGCAAAATAAAAGGGTTCCAGGGCTTAGAAAATAAAAGATTGCAGTAATTGTCAGAAGCATTGAGGAATTACATCCCTCTGTGAAGAGTTTGTTTGAGCTGACCTTGGTAAGAAAATTGCAAAATGTTTTACCAACATTACGGAAGTGCATCCCTCTATGAACAGTTTGTTTGAGGTCATCTTGATTAAAAAATGCAGAAAGTGTCAGCAACACTACAGAAATGCATCCCTGTACACCACCTGCAAAAGTCATCTTCGGTGATGTTGCATCATCTTCATTTGACATGAGCAGGGTGTTGTTGAACAGTTTCTTGCTCCAAAGGAAGTCCGTCATTTATCTGCTTTTGAATGTAGTGCTGCATTAAACTTCAGGAGCCCCATTTAGGGATCCTGGGGTATATTTATTGAAAATGATATCTCATGCACTTTGCTCCATCAACTTACTTCTTTTCATATTTCTTATATATTTTTTTTTCATGTTATTCTTGTCCAGTTTACATTCTCCTCAGGTTTTTTTTTATATTTCATGTTCTTTTCTTCATTTCAGGCCAATTCTTATTCACAATTCCACTGCGTTATTTTACAGGCTGATGATTTTCCTATCAATGAAAAAGTAGCACTTCAGTTAGCTGGCCTGCAAGCTCAGGTAGCTCTTGGTGATCCTCAAGATGGAAAGACTGAGTTTTATGCTGATGTTCAATCATATTTACCCAGCCGTATAGCTCAGGCCAGGAAGCAGGCAGAATGGGTATGTAATATATTTTCCAGTACGAAGAATTCAGCTTGTAAGTATGCCAGATACCTTGTCATTAACAAAATCATTTATACATTCAAATTTCTTGAATGAATATCTGTAAGGTAATTTGTAGAATTATCTAATTCTCTGTGTTTATTTATGGTGTCCAGCTTCCTGAATGCTACAGGAGCCTCTTAAAAATAGAAGGGACACCTTGGACAGGAAGGTAAAGTGAGATAATATATATATTGTGTGAGGAAGTACCAAGAGAGGCTGAGTACGGAATAGAAAAAGGTGAGAACAAAGGAGGTAAGGGGAGTGGAGGAGGAATGGGATATATTTAGGGAAGCAGTGAAGGCTTGCGCAAAAGATTCTTGTGGCATGAGAAGCGTGGGAGGTGGGCAGATTTGAAAGGGTAGTGAGTGGTGGGATGAAGAAGTAAGATTATTAGTGAAAGAGAAGAGAGAGGCATTTGGATGATTTTTGCAGGGAAATAATGCAAATGAGTGGGAGATGTATAAAAGAAAGAGGCAGGAGGTCAAGAGAAAGTTGCAAGAGGTGAAAAAAAAGGCAAATGAGAGTTGGGGTGAGAGAGTATCATTAAATTTTAGGGAGAATAAAAAGATGTTTTGGAAGGAGGTAAATAAAGAGCGTCAGACAAGGGAACAAATGGGAACTTCAGTGAAGGGGGCTAATGGGGAGGTGATAACAAGTAGTGGTGATGTGAGAAGGAGATGGAGTGAGTATTTTGAAGGTTTGTTGAATGTGTTTGATGATAGAGTGGCAGATATTGGTTGTTTTGGTCGAGGTGGTGTGCAAAGTGAGAGGGTTAGGGAAAATGATTTGGTAAACAGAGAAGAGGTAGTAAAAGCTGTGCGGAAGATGAAAGCTGGCAAGGCAGCGGGTTTGGATGGTATTGTAGTGGAATTTATGAAAAAAGGGGTTGATTGTATTATTGACTGGTTGGTAAGGTTATTTAATGTATGTATGACTCATGGTAAGGTGCCTGAGGATTGGCGGAATGCTTGCATAGTGCCATTGTACAAAGGTAAAGGGGACAAAGTTGAGTATTCCTGGTAAATTATATGGGAGGGTATTGATAGAGAGGGTGACGGTATGTACAGAGCATCAGATTGGGGAAGAGCAGTGTGGTTTCAGAAGTGGTAGAGGATGTGTGGATCAAGTGTTTGCTTTGAAGAATGTATGTGAGAAATACTTAGAAAAGCAAATGGTTTTCTATGTAGCATTTATGGATCTACAGAAGGCATATGATAGAGTTGATAGAGATGCTCTTTGGAAGTTGTTAAGAATATATGGTGTGGGAGGCAAGTTGTTAAAAGCAGTGAAAAGTTTTTATCAAGGATGTAAGGCATGTGTACGTGTAGGAAGAGAGGAATGTGATTGGTTCTCAGTTAATGTAGGTTTGCGGCAGCGGTGTGTGATGTCTCCATGGTTGTTTAATTTGTTTATGGATGGGGTTGTTAGGGAAGTGAATGCAAGAGTTTTGGAAAGAGGGGCAAGTATGCAGTCTGTTGTGGATGAGAGAGCTTAGGAAGTGAGTCAGTTGTTGTTCGCTAATGATACAGCGCTGGTGGCTGATTCATGTGAGAAACTGCAGAAGCTGGTGATTGAGTTTGGTAAAGTGTGTGAAAGAAGAAAGTTGAGTGTTAATGTGAATAAGAGCAAGGTATTAGGTACAGTAGGGTTGAGGGTCAAGTCAACTGGGAGGTAAGTTTAAATGGAGAAAAACTGGAGGAAGTGAAGTGTTTTAGATATCTGGGAGTGGATTTGGCAGCGGATGGAACCATGGAAGTGGAAGTGGATCATAGGGTGGGGGAGGGGGCGAAAATCCTGGGAGCCTTGAAGAATGTGTGGAAGTCGAGAACATTATCTCGGAAAGCAAAAATGGGTATGTTTGAAGGAATAGTGGTTCCAACAATGTTGTATGGTTGCGAGGCGTGGGCTATGGATAGAGTTGTGCGCAGGAGGATGGATGTGCTGGAAATGAGATGTTTGAGGACAATGTTTGGTGTGAGGTGGTTTGATCGAGTAAGTAATGTAAGGATAATAGAGATGTGTGGAAATAAAAAGAGCGTGGTTGAGAGAGCAGAAGAGGGTGTTTTGAAATGGTTTGGGCACATGGAGAGAATGAGTGAGGAAAGATTGACCAAGAGGATATATGTGTCAGAGACTTCATACTTGCCCCTCTTTCCAAAACTCTTGCATTCACCTCCCTAACAACCCCATCCATAAACAAATTAAACAACCATGGAGACATCACACACCCCTGCTGCAAACCTACATTCACTGAGAACCAATCACTTTCCTCTCTTCCTACACGTACACATGCCTTACATCCCCGATAAAAACTTTTCACTGCTTCTAACAACTTGCCTCCCACACCATATATTCTTAATACCTTCCACAGAGCATCTCTATCAACTCTATCATATGCCTTCTCCAGATCCATAAATGCTACATACAAATCCATTTGCTTTTTTAAGTATTTCTCACATACATTCTTCAAAGCAAACACCTGATCCACACATCCTCTACCACTTCTGAAACCACACTGCTCTTCCCCAATCTGATGCTCTGTACATGCCTTCACCCTCTCAATCAATACCCTCCCATATAGTTTCCCAGGAATACTCAACAAACTTTTTTTTTTTTTTTTTTTTTTTTATACTTTGTCGCTGTCTCCCGCGTTTGCGAGGTAGCGCAAGGAAACAGACGAAAGAAATGGCCCAACCCCCCCCCCCATACACATGTACATACACATGTCCACACACGCAAATATACATACCTACACAGCTTTCCATGGTCCACCCCAGACGCTTCACATGCCTTGATTCACTCCACTGACAGCACGTCAACCCCTGTATACCACATCGCTCCAATTCACTCTATTCCTTGCCCTCCTTACACCCTCCTGCATGTTCAGGCCCCGATCACACAAAATCTTTTTCACTCCATCTTTCCACCTCCAATTTGGTCTCCCTCTTCTCCTCGTTCCCTCCACCTCCGACACATATATCCTCTTGGTCAATCTTTCCTCACTCATTCTCTCCATGTGCCCAAACCATTTCAAAACACCCTCTTCTGCTCTCTCAACCACGCTCTTTTTATTTCCACACATCTCTCTTACCCTTACGTTACTTACTCGATCAAACCACCTCACACCACACATTGTCCTCAAACATCTCATTTCCAGCACATCCATCCTCCTGCGCACAACTCTATCCATAGCCCACGCCTCGCAACCATACAACATTGTTGGAACCACTATTCCTTCAAACATACCCATTTTTGCTTTCCGAGATAATGTTCTCGACTTCCACACATTTTTCAAGGCTCCCAAAATTTTCGCCCCCTCCCCCACCCTATGATCCACTTCCGCTTCCATGGTTCCATCCGCTGACAGATCCACTCCCAGATATCTAAAACACTTCACTTCCTCCAGTTTTTCTCCATTCAAACTCACCTCCCAATTGACTTGACCCTCAACCCTACTGTACCTAATAACCTTGCTCTTATTCACATTTACTCTTAACTTTCTTCTTCCACACACTTTACCAAACTCAGTCACCAGCTTCTGCAGTTTCTCACATGAATCAGCCACCAGCGCTGTATCATCAGCGAACAACAACTGACTCACTTCCCAAGCTCTCTCATCCCCAACAGACTTCATACTTGCCCCTCTTTCCAGGACTCTTGCATTTACCTCCCTAACAACCCCATCCATAAACAAATTAAACAACCATGGAGACATCACACACCCCTGCCGCAAACCTACATTCACTGAGAACCAATCACTTTCCTCTCTTCCTACACGTACACATGCCTTACATCCTCGATAAAAACTTTTCACTGCTTCTAACAACTTGCCTCCCACACCATATATTCTTAATACCTTCCACAGAGCATCTCTATCAACTCTATCATATGCCTTCTCCAGATCCATAAATGCTACATACAAATCCATTTGCTTTTCTAAGTATTTCTCACATACATTCTTCAAAGCAAACACCTGATCTACACATCCTCTACCACTTCTGAAACCGCACTGCTCTTCCCCAATCTGATGCTCTGTACATGCCTTCACCCTCTCAATCAATACCCTCCCATATAATTTACCAGGAATACTCAACAAACTTATACCTCTGTAATTTGAGCACTCACTCTTATCCCCTTTGCCTTTGTACAATGGCACTATGCACGCATTCCGCCAATCCTCAGGCACCTCACCATGAGTCATACATACATTAAATAACCTTACCAACCAGTCAACAATACAGTCACCCCCTTTTTTAATAAATTCCACTGCAATACCATCCAAACCTGCTGCCTTGCCGGCTTTCATCTTCCGCAAAGCTTTTACTACCTCTTCTCTGTTTACCAAATCATTTTCCCTAACCCTCTCACTTTGCACACCACCTCGACCAAAACACCCTATATCTGCCACTCTGTCATCAGACACATTCAACAAACCTTCAAAATACTCATTCCATCTCCTTCTCACATCACCACTACTTGTTATCACCTCCCCATTTACGCCCTTCACTGAAGTTCCCATTTGCTCCCTTGTCTTACGCACCCTATTTACCTCCTTCCAGAACATCTTTTTATTCTCCCTAAAATTTACTGATAGTCTCTCACCCCAACTCTCAACAAACTTATACCTCTGTAATTTGAGCACTCACTCTTATCCCCTTTGCCTTTGTACAATGGCACTATGCACGCATTCTGCCAATCCTCAGGCACCTCACCATGAGTCTTTTTTTTTTTTTTTTCTTTTTTTTTTCTTTTTGCCGCTGTCTCCCGCGTTTGCGAGGTAGCGCAAGGAAACAGACGAAAGAAATGGCCCAACCCACCCCCATACACATGTATATACATACGTCCACACACGCAAATATACATACCTACACAACTTTCCATGGTTTACCCCAGACGCTTCACATGCCTTGATTCAATCCACTGACAGCACGTCAACCCCGGTATACCACATCGCTCCAATTCACTCTATTCCTTGCCCTCCTTTCACCCTCCTGCATGTTCAGGCCCCGATCACACAAAATCTTTTTCACTCCATCTTTCCACCTCCAATTTGGTCTCCCTCTTCTCCTCGTTCCCTCCACCTCCGACACATATATTCTCATGGTCAATCTTTCCTCGCTCATTCTCTCCATGTGCCCGAACCATTTGAAAACACCCTCTTCTGCTCTCTCAACCACGCTCTTTTTATTTCCACACATCTCTCTTACCCTTACGTTACTTACTCGATCAAACCACCTCACACCACACATTGTCCTCAAACATCTCATTTCCAGCACATCCATCCTCCTGCGCACAACTCTATCCATAGCCCACGCCTCGCAACCATACAACATTGTTGGAACCACTATTCCTTCAAACATACCCATTTTTGCTTTCCGAGATAATGTTCTCGACTTCCACACATTCTTCAAGGCTCCCAGAATTTTCGCCCCCTCCCCCACCTTATGATCCACTTCCGCTTCCATGGTTCCATCCGCTGCCAGATCCACTCCCAGATATCTAAAACACTTCACTTCCTCCAGTTTTTCTCCATTCAAACTCACCTCCCAAATGACTTGACCCTCAACCCTACTGTACCTAATAACCTTGCTCTTATTCACATTTACTCATAACTTTCTTCTTTCACACACTTTATCAAACTCAGTCACCAGCTTCTGCAGTTTCTCACATGAATCAGCCACCAGCGCTGTATCATCAGCGAACAACAACTGACTCACTTCCCAAGCTCTCTCATCCCCAACAGACTTCATACTTGCCCCTCTTTCCAAAACTCTTGCATTCACCTCCCTAACAACCCCATCCATAAACAAATTAAACAACCATGGAGACATCACACACCCCTGCCGCAAACCTACATTCACTGAGAACCAATCACTTTCCTCTCTTCCGACACGTACACATGCCTTACATCCTCGATAAAAACATACATACATTAAATAACCTTACCAACCAGTCAATAATACAGTCACCCCCTTTTTTAATAAATTCCACTGCAATACCATCCAAACCTGCTGCCTTGCCGGCTTTCATCTTCCGCAAAGCTTTTACTACCTCTTCTCTGTTTACCAAATCATTTTCCCTAACCCTCTCACTTTGCACACCACCTCGACCAAAACACCCTATATCTGCCACTCTATCATCAAACACATTCAAGAAACCTTCAAAATACTCACTCCATCTCCTTCTCACATCACCACTACTTGTTATCACCTCCCCATTTGCGCCCTTCACTGAAGTTCCCATTTGCTCCCTTGTCTTATGCACTTTATTTACCTCCTTCAAGAACATCTTTTTATTCTCCCTAAAATTTAATGATACTCTCTCACCCCAACTCTCATTTGCCCTCTTTTTCACCTCTTGCACCTTTCTCTTGACCTCCTGTCTCTTTCTTTTATACATCTCCCACTCAATTGCATTTTTTCCCTGCAAAAATCATCCAAATGCCTCACTCTTCTCTTTCACTAATAATCTTACTTCTTCATCCCACCACTCACTACCCTTTCTAATCAACCCACCTCCCACTCTTCTCATGCTACAAGCATCTTATGCGCAATCCATCACTGATTCCCTAAATGCATCCCATTCCTCCCCCACTCCCCTTACTTCCATTGTTCTCACCTTTTTCCATTCTGTACTCAGTCTCTCCTGGTACTTCCTCACACAAGTCTCCTTCCCAAGCTCACTTACTCTCACCACCCTCTTCACCCCAACATTCACTCTTCTTTTCTGAAAACCCATACAAATCTTCACCTTAGCCTCCACAAGATAATGATCAGACATCCCTCCAGTTGCACCTCTCAGCACATTAACATCCAAAAGTCTCTCTTTCGCGTGCCTGTCAGTTAACACGTAATCCAATAACGCTCTCTGGCATTATATATATATATATATATATATATATATATATATATATATATATATGGGAAACAGAAGAAGGAGTCACGCGGGGAGTGCTCATCCTCCTCGAAGGCTCAGAGTGGGGTGCCTAAATGTGTGTGGATGTAACCAAGATGTGAAAAAAGGAGAGATAGGTAGTATGTTTGAGGAAAGGAACCTGGATGTTTTGGCTCTGAGTGAAACGAAGCTCAAGGGTAAAGGGGAATAGTGGTTTGGGAATGTCTGGGGAGTAAAGTCAGGGGTTAGTGAGAGGACAAGAGCAAGGGAAGGAGTAGCAATACTCCTGAAACAGGAGTTGTGGGAGTATGTGATAGAGTGTAAGAAAGTAAATTCTCGATTAATATGGGTAAAACTGAAAGTTGATGGAGAGAGGTGGGTGATTATTGGTGCATATGCACCTGGGCATGAGAAGAAAGATCAAGAGAGGCAAGTGTTTTGGGAGCAGCTGAATGAGTGTGTTAGTGGTTTTGATGCACGAGACCGGGTTATAGTGATGGGTGATTTGAATGCAAGGGTGAGTAATGTGGCAGTTGAGGGAATAATTGGTATACATGGGGTGTTCAGTGTTGTAAATGGAAATGGTGAAGAGCTTGTAGATTTATGTGCTGAAAAAGGACTGATAATTGGGAATACCTGGTTTAAAAAGCGAGATATACATAAGTATACTTATGTAAGTAGGAGAGATGGCCAGAGAGCGTTATTGGATTACGTGTTAATTGACAGGCGTGCGAAAGAGAGACTTTTGGATGTTAATGTGCTGAGAGGTGCAACTGGAGGGATGTCTGATCATTATCTTGTGGAGGCTAAGGTGAAGATTTGTATGGGTTTTCAGAAAAGAAGAGTGAATGTTGGGGAGAAGAGGGTGGTGAGAGTAAGTGAGCTTGAGAAGGAGACCTGTGTGAGGAAGTACCAGGAGAGACTGAGTACAGAATGGAAAAAGGTGAGAACAATGGAAGTAAGGGGAGTGGGGGAGGAATGGGATGTATTTAGGGAATCAGTGATGGATTGCGCAAAAGATGCTTGTGGCATGAGAAGAGTGGGAGGTGGGTTGATTAGAAAGGGTAGTGAGTGGTGGGATGAAGAAGTAAGATTATTAGTGAAAGAGAAGAGAGAGGCATTTGGACGATTTTTGCAGGAAAAAAATGCAATTGAGTGGGAGATGTATAAAAGAAAGAGACAGGAGGTCAAGAGAAAGGTGCAAGAGGTGAAAAAAAGGGCAAATGAGAGTTGGTGTGAGAGAGTATCATTAAATTTTAGGGAGAATAAAAAGATGTTCTGGAAGGAGGTAAATAAAGTGCGTAAGACAAGGGAGCAAATGGGAACTTCAGTGAAGGGCGCAAATGGGGAGGTGATAACAAGTAGTGGTGATGTGAGAAGGAGATGGAGTGAGTATTTTGAAGGTTTGTTGAATGTGTTTGATGATAGAGTGGCAGATATAGGGTGCTTTGGTCGAGGTGGTGTGCAAAGTGAGAGGGTTAGGGGAAATGATTTGGTAAACAGAGAAGAGGTAGTGAAAGCTTTGCGGAAGATGAAAGCCGGCAAGGCAGCAGGCTTGGATGGTATTGCAGTGGAATTTATTAAAAAAGGGGGTGATTGTATTGTTGACTGGTTGGTAAGGTTATTTAATGTATGTATGACTCATGGTGAGGTGCCTGAGGATTGGCGGAATGCGTGCATAGTGCCATTGTACAAAGGCAAAGGGGATAAGAGTGAATGCTCAAATTACAGAGGTATAAGTTTGTTGAGTATTCCTGGTAAATTATATGGGAGGGTATTGATTGAGAGGGTGAAGGCATGTACAGAGCATCAGATTGGGGAAGAGCAGTGTGGTTTCAGAAGTGGTAGAGGATGTGTGGATCAGGTGTTTGCTTTGAAGAATGTATGTGAGAAATACTTAGAAAAGCAAATGGATTTGTATGTAGCATTTATGGATCTGGAGAAGGCATATGATAGAGTTGATAGAGATGCTCTGTGGAAGGTATTGAGAATATATGGTGTGGGAGGAAAGTTGTTAGAAGCAGTGAAAAGTTTTTATCGAGGATGTAAGGCATGTGTACGTGTAGGAAGAGAGGAAAGTGATTGGTTCTCAGTGAATGTAGGTTTGCGGCAGGGGTGTGTGATGTCTCCATGGTTGTTTAATTTGTTTATGGATGGGGTTGTTAGGGAGGTAAATGCAAGAGTCTTGGAAAGAGGGGCAAGTATGAAGTCTGTTGGGGATGAGAGAGCTTGGGAAGTGAGTCAGTTGTTGTTCGCTGATGATACAGCGCTGGTGGCTGATTCATGTGAGAAACTGCAGAAGCTGGTGACTGAGTTTGGTAAAGTGTGTGAAAGAAGAAAGTTAAGAGTAAATGTGAATAAGAGCAAGGTTATTAGGTACAGTAGGGTTGAGGGTCAAGTCAATTGGGAGGTGAGTTTGAATGGAGAAAAACTGGAGGAAGTGAAGTGTTTTAGATATCTGGGAGTGGATCTGGCAGCGGATGGAACCATGGAAGCGGAAGTGGATCATAGGGTGGGGGAGGGGGCGAAAATTCTGGGAGCCTTGAAGAATGTGTGGAAGTCGAGAACATTATCTCGGAAAGCAAAAATGGGTATGTTTGAAGGAATAGTGGTTCCAACAATGTTGTATGGTTGCGAGGCGTGGGCTATGGATAGAGTTGTGCGCAGGAGGATGGATGTGCTGGAAATGAGATGTTTGAGGACAATGTGTGGTGTGAGGTGGTTTGATCGAGTAAGTAACGTAAGGGTAAGAGAGATGTGTGGAAATAAAAAGAGCGTGGTTGAGAGAGCAGAAGAGTTTTGAAGTGGTTTGGACACATGGAGAGGATGAGTGAGGAAAGATTGACCAAGAGGATATATGTGTCGGAGTACCACTTCTGAAAACCCACACTGCTCTTCCCCAATCTGATGCTCTGTACATGCCTTCACCCTCTCAATCAATACCCTCCCATATAATTTACCAGGAATACTCAACAAACTTTTTTTTTTTTTTTTTTTTTTTTTATACTTTGTCGCTGTCTCCCGCGTTTGCGAGGTAGCGCAAGGAAACAGACGAAAGAAATGGCCCAACCCCCCCCCCCATACACATGTACATACCACATTTCCACACACGCAAATATACATACCTACACAGCTTTCCATGGTCCACCCAGACGCTTCACATGCCTTGATTCACTCCACTGACAGCACGTCAACCCCGGTATACCACATCGCTCCAATTCACTCTATTCCTTGCCCTCCTTACACCCTCCTGCATGTTCAGGCCCCGATCACACAAAATCTTTTTCACTCCATCTTCCACCTCCAATTTGGTCTCCCTCTTCTCCTCGTTCCCTCCACCTCCGACACATATATCCTCTTGGTCAATCTTTCCTCACTCATTCTCTCCATTTGACCAAACCATTTAAAAATGCCCTTTTCTGCTCTCTCAACCACGCTCTTTTTATTCCACACATCTCTCTTACCCTTACGTTACTTACTCGATCAAACACCTCACACCACACATTGTCCTCAAACATCTCATTTCCAGCACATCCATCCTCCTGCGCACAACTCTATCCATAGCCCACGCCTCGCAACCATACAACATTGTTGGAACCACTATTCCTTCAAACATACCCATTTTTGCTTTCCGAGATAATGTTCTCGACTTCCACACATTTTTCAAGGCTCCCAAAATTTTCGCCCCCTCCCCCACCCTATGATCCACTTCCGCTTCCATGGTTCCATCCGCTGACAGATCCACTCCAGATATCTAAAACACTTCACTTCCTCCAGTTTTTCTCCATTCAAACTCACCTCCAATTGACTTGACCCTCAACCCTACTGTACCTAATAACCTTGCTCTTATTCACATTTACTCTTAACTTTCTTCTTCCACACACTTTACCAAACTCAGTCACCAGCTTCTGCAGTTTCTCACATGAATCAGCCACCAGCGCTGTATCATCAGCGAACAACAACTGACTCCACTTCCCAAGCTCTCTCATCCCCAACAGACTTCATACTTGCCCCTCTTTCCAGGACTCTTGCATTTACCTCCCTAACAACCCATCCATAAACAAATTAAACAACCATGGAGACATCACACAACCCCTGCCGCAAACCTACATTCACTGAGAACCAATCACTTTCCTCTCTTCCTACACGTACACATGCCTTACATCCTCGATAAAAACTTTTCACTGCTTCTAACAACTTGCCTCCCACACCATATATTCTTAATAACCTTCCACAGAGCATCTCTATCAACTCTATCATATGCCTCTCCAGATCCATAAATGCTACATACAAATCCATTTGCTTTTCTAAGTATTTCTCACATACATTCTTCAAAGCAAACACCTGATCCACACATCCTCTACCACTTCTGAAACCGCACTGCTCTTCCCCAATCTGATGCTCTGTACATGCCTTCACCCTCTCAATCAATACCCTCCCATATAATTTACCAGGAATACTCAACAAACTTATACCTCTGTAATTTGAGCACTCACTCTTATCCCCTTTGCCTTTGTACAATGGCACTATGCACGCATTCCGCCAATCCTCAGGCACCTCACCATGAGTCATACATACATTAAATAACCTTACCAACCAGTCAACAATACAGTCACCCCCTTTTTTAATAAATTCCACTGCAATACCATCCAACAACCTCTGTCACGAGTGCGAGTGAGTGTGTGGCTGCCTTGCCCCAAAGGCTTTCATCTTCCCACAAGCTTTTACTACCTCTTCTCTGTTTACCAAATCATTTTCCCTAACCCTCTCACTTTGCACACCACCTCGACCAAAACACCCTATATCTGCCACTCTGTCATCAGACACATTCAACAAACCTTCAAAATACTCATTCCATCTCCTTCTCACATCACCACTACTTGTTATCACCTCCCCATTTACGCCCTTCACTGAAGTTCCCATTTGCTCCCTTGTCTTATGCACTTTATTTACCTCCTTCAAGAACATCTTTTTATTCTCCCTAAAATTTAATGATACTCTCTCACCCCAACTCTCAACAAACTTATACCTCTGTAATTTGAGCACTCACTCTTATCCCCTTTGCCTTTGTACAATGGCACTATGCACGCATTCTGCCAATCCTCAGGCACCTCACCATGAGTCTTTTTTTTTTTTTTTTTTCTTTTTTTTTTTCTTTTTGCCGCTGTCTCCCGCGTTTGCGAGGTAGCGCAAGGAAACAGAACGAAAGAAATGGCCCAACCCACCCCCATACACATGTATATACATACGTCCACACACGCAAATATACATACCTACACAGCTTTCCATGGTTTACCCCAGACGCTTCACATGCCTTGATTCAATCCACTGACAGCACGTCAACCCCGGTATACCACATCGCTCCAATTCACTCTATTCCTTGCCCTCCTTTCACCCTCCTGCATGTTCAGGCCCCGATCACACAAAATCTTTTTCACTCCATCTTTCCACCTCCAATTTGGTCTCCCTCTTCTCCTCGTTCCCTCCACCTCCGACACATATATCCTCTTGGTCAATCTTTCCTCACTCATTCTCTCCATGTGCCCGAACCATTTGAAAACACCCTCTTCTGCTCTCTCAACCACGCTCTTTTTATTTCCACACATCTCTCTTACCCTTACGTTACTTACTCGATCAAACACCTCACACCACACATTGTCCTCAAACATCTCATTTCCAGCACATCCATCCTCCTGCGCACAACTCTATCCATAGCCCACGCCTCGCAACCATACAACATTGTTGGAACCACTATTCCTTCAAACATACCCATTTTTGCTTTCGAGATAATGTTCTCGACTTCCACACATTCTTCAAGGCTCCCAGGAATTTTCGCCCCCTCCCCCACCTTATGATCCACTTTCCATTCCGCTTCCATGGTTCCATCCGCTGCCAGATCCACTCCAGATATCTAAAACACTTCACTTCCTCCAGTTTTTCTCCATTCAAACTCACCTCCAATTGACTTGACCCTCAACCCTACTGTACCTAATAACCTTGCTCTTATTCACATTTACTCATAACTTTCTTCTTTCACACACTTTATCAAACTCAGTCACCAGCTTCTCCGGTTACTCACATGAATCAGCCACCAGAGCTGTATCATCAAAGAACAACAACTGACTCACTTCCAAGCTCTCTCATCCCCAACAGACTTCATACTTGCCCCTCTTTCCAAAACTCTTGCATTCACTTCCCTAAAAACCCCATCCATAAACAAATTAAACAACCATGGAGACATCACACAACCCCTGCCGCAAACCTACATTCACTGAGAACCAATCACTTTCCTCTCTTCCTACACGTACACATGCCTTACATCCTCGATAAAAACATACATCCATTAAATAACCTTACCAACTAGTCAACAATTCAGTCACCCCCCTTTTTAATAAATTCCACTGCAATACCATCCAAACCTGCTGCCTTGCCGGCTTTCATCTTCCGCAAAGCTTTTACTACCTCTTCTCTGTTTACCAAATCATTTTCCCTAACCCTCTCACTTTGCACACCACCTCGACCAAAACACCCTATATCTGCCACTCTATCATCAAACACATTCAAGAAACCTTCAAAATACTCATTCCATCTCCTTCTCACATCACCACTACTTGTTATCACCTCCCCATTTGCGCCCTTCACTGAAGTTCCCATTTGCTCCCTTGTCTTATGCACTTTATTTACCTCCTTCAAGAACATCTTTTTATTCTCCCTAAAATTTAATGATACTCTCTCACCCCAACTCTCATTTGCCCTCTTTTTCACCTCTTGCACCTTTCTCTTGACCTCCTGTCTCTTTCTTTTATACATCTCCCACTCAATTGCATTTTTTCCCTGCAAAAATCATCCAAATGCCTCACTCTTCTCTTTCACTAATAATCTTACTTCTTCATCCCACCACTCACTACCCTTTCTAATCAACCCACCTCCCACTCTTCTCATGCTACAAGCATCTTATGCGCAATCCATCACTGATTCCCTAAATGCATCCCATTCCTCCCCCACTCCCTTACTTCCATTGTTCTCACCTTTTTCCATTCTGTACTCAGTCTCTCCTGGTACTTCCTCACACAAGTCTCCTTCCCAAGCTCACTTACTCTCACCACCCTCTTCACCCCAACATTCACTCTTCTTTTCTGAAAACCCATACAAATCTTCACCTTAGCCTCCACAAGATAATGATCATGACATCCCTCCAGTTGCACCTCTCAGCACATTAACATCCAAAGTCTCTCTTTCGCGTGAGCGCCTGTCAGTTAACACGTAATCCACTAACGCTCTCCTGGGCGCGAGAGCGAGCGAGCGCGAAGATATATATATTATATATATATATATATATATATATAATATATATATATATTTCCCACACACGGAGACCTGTGTGTGGGAAGTACCAGGAGAGACTGTGTACAGAATGGAAAAAGGTGAGAACAATGGAAGTAAGGGGAGTGGGGGAGGAATGGGATGTATTTAGGGAATCAGTGATGGATTGCGCAAAAGATGCTTGTGGCATGAGAAGAGTGGGAGGTGGGTTGATTAGAAAGGGTAGTGAGTGGTGGATGAAGAAGTAAGAGTATTAGTGAAAGAGAAGAGAGAGGCATTTGGACGATTTTTGCAGGGAAAAAATGCAATTGAGTGGGAGATGTATAAAAGAAAGAGACAGGAGGTCAAGAGAAAGGTGCAAGAGGTGAAAAAAAGGGCAAATGAGAGTTGGTGTGAGAGAGTATCATTAAATTTTAGGGAGAATAAAAAGATGTTCTGGAAGGAGGTAAATAAAGTGCGTAAGACAAGGGAGCAAATGGGAACTTCAGTGAAGGGCGCAAATGGGGAGGTGATAACAAGTAGTGGTGATGTGAGAAGGAGATGGAGTGAGTATTTTGAAGGTTTGTTGAATGTGTTTGATGATAGAGTGGCAGATATAGGGTGCTTTGGTCGAGGTGGTGTGCAAAGTGAGAGGGTTAGGGGAAATGATTTGGTAAAC
The DNA here is from genome assembly GCF_036320965.1 of Panulirus ornatus. Classification (NCBI taxonomy): domain Eukaryota; kingdom Metazoa; phylum Arthropoda; class Malacostraca; order Decapoda; family Palinuridae; genus Panulirus; species Panulirus ornatus. The sequence continues at coordinate 55,034,989 of NC_092229.1, read as the reverse complement.
AGAGAAGAGGTAGTGAAAGCTTTGCGGAAGATGAAAGCCAGCAAGGCAGCAGGCTTGGATGGTATTGCAGTGGAATTGATTGAGAGGGTGAAGGCATGTACAGAGCATCAGATTGGGGAAGACCAGTGTGGTTTCAGAAGTGGTAGAGGATGTGTGGATCAGGTGTTTGCTTTGAAGAATGTATGTGAGAAATACTTAGAAAAGCAAATGGATTTGTATGTAGCATTTATGGATCTGGAGAAGGCATATGATAGAGTTGATAGAGATGCTCTGTGGAAGGTATTGAGAATATATGGTGTGGGAGGAAAGTTGTTAGAAGCAGTGAAAAGTTTTTATCGAGGATGTAAGGCATGTGTACGTGTAGGAAGAGAGGAAAGTGATTGGTTCTCAGTGAATGTAGGTTTGCGGCAGGGGTGTGTGATGTCTCCATGGTTGTTTAATTTGTTTATGGATGGGGTTGTTAGGGAGGTAAATGCAAGAGTCTTGGAAAGAGGGGCAAGTATGAAGTCTGTTGGGGATGAGAGAGCTTGGGAAGTGAGTCAGTTGTTGTTCGCTGATGATACAGCGCTGGTGGCTGATTCATGTGAGAAACTGCAGAAGCTGGTGACTGAGTTTGGTAAAGTGTGTGAAAGAAGAAAGTTAAGAGTAAATGTTAATAAGAGCAAGGTTATTAGGTACAGTAGGGTTGAGGGTCAAGTCAATTGGGAGGTGAGTTTGAATGGAGAAAAACTGGAGGAAGTGAAGTGTTTTAGATATCTGGGAGTGGATCTGGCAGCGGATGGAACCATGGAAGCGGAAGTGGATCATAGGGTGGGGGAGGGGGCGAAAATTCTGGGAGCCTTGAAGAATGTGTGGAAGTCGAGAACATTATCTCGGAAAGCAAAAATGGGTATGTTTGAAGGAATAGTGGTTCCAACAATGTTGTATGGTTGCGAGGCGTGGGCTATGGATAGAGTTGTGCGCAGGAGGATGGATGTGCTGGAAATGAGATGTTTGAGGACAATGTGTGGTGTGAGGTGGTTTGATCGAGTAAGTAATGTAAGGGTAAGAGAGATGTGT